>NC_136998.1:34576151-34656151 GCF_032717465.1 Coenobita brevimanus
AAGGAGGTATGGGAGTGGCTGTGGGGATTTTCTGATAGTTTACTTTAATTACAAACAGAGCCTATGATGGGCTTAAGAAACGAGCAGGTTCCTCTAAGATGGACGTAAGAGTGAGTGACTGTTGATTACTGTTCATTTAGTATTATATGCATATGTCCTGATTTATCTTACTCTACTATATTTGCATTTAATGTGACCAATCTCTCTCGTTTATTACCCATCTGCATTTATTTTGATTTATTATTCCTATCATGCAAAAACTGGGTCATCAAATACAGTCCCGTGGCAACTTTATTCCCGTGCTATTTTTCTATACAAATATTTAGTCCACTGCTATATTACTTCTATCTACAACTATCTCACATTCCTCAAGCCATTTGTCTTTTATCTTATATCTATTTTGTCTCTCTCTCTCTCTCTCTCTCTCTCTCTCTAATGACCCTCAATGTCTTTTCTCACTCCTCCTCCTCTTCGCCTTCCCCATAAGTTTTCCTCTCTCCCACAATCTTTTCTCCCATTTCCCATGGGCAATCTCTCTTTTCAATATCTTTCCTCACCTCTCCTCTTCTTTTTCCCTTCCAGTTTGTCCCTTTTTCCTCCACTCTTTTTCCCCCCATTTCCCAATCTGCCCATCCCCGCCATAATCAGCGTATCATGGGGCAGTACCGTCACCCCATCACTTCTGCATCGTCACCATCGCGTCACTCTGGTAGGCAGCGTGGGAGAGTGAAGGGAGCTGGGAGGGAGAGCTGAGAGGGAGAGATTCGGGAGGGGGTTAGGAAGCTCTGATTCGAGAGAGAGGGAACTGAGAAACTGCGAGTGGAAGAGAGGTGGAGGAGGCAATTACGGGTGGGAAAGAACTGAAACCGAAGCAAGCTTATCCTCACGCGAAGGATGACACGTTATATATCATTCAGGTGACCGGCAGACAATTTCATGTGCCTCAGCAGGGGATCCTAGTAGTAAAGGGGTTTTCTATATATATATATATATATATATATATATATATATATATATATATATATATATATATATACAATTCAGTACCTGATAATAAATGGTAAAAAGGGAATAATGAAGGCCAATGCAAAGAGACGGGAAAACAGAAATAGAATGACATGGAAGGAGGGGAAGGGAAGGAGTGTGAAAGAGGGAAGAGGAGTATGAAAGAGGGAAGAGGGAACTATTTTTTTTATAGATGAAGTATGAAAGAGGGAAGAGGGAACTATTTTTTTATAGAGGGAGTATGAAAGAGGGAGAAGGGGAAAGGAAGGGAGTGTGAAGGAGGGTGAAGGAGAGACTGAGAATGAAGGAGGGTATGATGGGAAGCTAGGAGGAGAGATAGACAGTGTGGAGTGGAAGTCAATTGCAGATGATAAAATGGAAAAACAAGAAATATGGAAAAATATAAACAGGAAAAGTAAGAATATAGTACAAGGGGTTATAAAGACGGCACAGTAAATGATGAAATAAGTACGAAAAGAAAAAAAGAGAAATGAGAAAACAAAATATGACGTGGAGACGGGAATGAAGAGGAGACTGAACAAGAATAAAGGGGAAGGGAAGATACACGAACAGAAGTGAACAGAACAATAAAGCAGTAATAAGAAACGGGAAGAGTCGAAAATAAAAGACGAACGAAGACAGAAGAAACAGGAAACGTGCAAGGACATGATGAGTTTATAATCATGAGGAAAGAAAAGACAAAAGGGAAAATGAATAAACCAAGAAAATAAGGGGAAAACGAAGAAAGAAAATAGAGAAAATGTGCAAAAAATAATGTAAACAGCCAGGTGGAAAGAAGAAAGAAAAGGACTAATGAATAAACCAAGAAAATCAAAGGAAAACGGAGAAAGAAAACAGAGAGAAGGTGCAAGAAAATAAGGGAAGTAAACAGCCATGGGGAAAGAAAAGAGAAAAGAGAAGTAAGACTGAAAGAGGTCGGCAAATACGTATATGCACCAAACAATATTGGGAGTGTGTCTGGACATTTCAGAGGACCTGTGTGTGTGTGTGTGTGTGTGTGTGTGTGTGTGTGTGTGTGTGTGTGTGTGTGTGTGTGTGTGTGTGTGTGTGTGTGTGTGTGTGTGTGTGTGTGTGTATGACTATGCGTATGCGCTGTTGTGTGTATATGTCCGATTGTGCTTGTGCGTGTGTATGCCGGTATGTATGTGTCTGAATGTGTACATGTCTGTATAAATATACTTGTGTGCTTATATATATATGCGTATACAATACTGTCCTTGTCTGCAGGTGTGCATTATGCCCATGTGTGTGTGTGTGTGTGTGTGTGTGTGTGTGTGTGTGTGTGTGTGTGTGTGTGTGTGTGAGTACATATATACTTTCAGACAGCACGTAAGCAATTCAAATATAGTATACGAAAATAAAATAAAAAAAAAGAACGCACGAAAACTGGACACACAAAATTCCGCACAAGTTCACTGCAAGTATATGAGAGAAAGATATTGGTGGGACTGGACCTCTCGGGGGGAAGGGGGGGAGAAAAATACATGCATCGCTGGAGAAGTGTGTGTGTGTGTGTGTGTGTGTGTGTGTGTGTGTGTGTGTGTGTGTGTGTGTGTGTGTGTGTGTGTGTGTGAGAGAGAGAGAGAGAGAGAGAGAGAAAACGTACCACGAATAAAAATAAGGCATCATCGTACTGAAAAGGTTCATCCCTCGGCCTTAGCTAACCCTGCCAGTCATCACCACCACCACCGCCACCACCATCATCAGGTCATTAATACAAGATATTTTTCCTAAGCTGCATAAAATCGTCTGAAGGCAGCAAGAACAAATTAAAATAGGTCATCGTACTGAAAAGCATATTATCTCCAGGGAAATACTATCGCCAGAGCTGACAGGTGGATTTGCAACACCTGTAATTAACCTCTCCGGAAATACGTATCGCTGGCTGGTGGAAAGGAAACTGATACTGTTGATGGGTTCTCTCTCTCACTCACTCTCTCTCTCTCTCTAGTATATCATCGTTTCATCATTACAAATTCCAATCGTTAACAGAGTATATGGGGGAAAGCAAAAATAAACTATAAATACATAAATAAACAAATAAATAAGCTTCAAACATGTCCCTCTGCCAGAACACAAAATCCTCCTCCTCATCATCATAATCATCTACATTATCACCACCATCATCATCATCACCACCACTGAATAATTCTATCATTTCAAAAGAGTGGGTGGGATTTAAAAAAAATGGGGAAAGCAAAATCCAACAACAGAAACAGGAAAACAAAACTGCAGAAACAGAAAAAAAGGTAAGAGGGAAATGCAGAAAATATTACCGAAGTTGCCAGTATGCGAAAAAAGAAAAAAATAATAATTAACTAAGTATGAACCTGAACCAAAAATTTATAACACAACATAAAAGGAAAGAGCGACAAGTACTGGAAAAAAAAAGAATTGAAAAAGAAGGCTACCATTACTTAACATATATAAAAAATACAAAGGGTCACAAATACTTTCAAAACCAACATGTTACAAATTAAATGACTGAAAAATGGACGGAAGGAAGGAAGGGAGGAAGGAAGGCAGGCAGGCAGGCAGGCAGGCAGGCAGGCAGGCAGGCAGGAAGGAAGGAAGGAAGGAAGGAAGGAAGGACGCAAGCAAGCAAGCAAGGAGAGAAAAAGAAAGAAAAATAGCAAAATATTCATACCATCTCACCTCCCAGAGAAATACAGTCCTGACGATACCAAGAAATAATATGACTAGGAGGTGTGTGTGTGTGTGTGTGTGTGTGTGTGTGTGTGTGTGTGTGTGTGTGTGTGTGTGTGTGTGTGTGTGTGTGTGTGTGTGTGTGTGTGTGTGTGTGATCCAATAGTGGGGAATGTTTGATGTGGCGTTCGTATCCATGGTAACCGTGGTGGTAACATGGTAAGGCTGGATGGGGGGGGAGGAGTTAGGGAAAGAATGGGGAGAGGAAAATGAGGGGAAGAGAGGGGTGTGGGATAGAATGGGGAGAGGAAAATGAGGGGAAGAGAGGGGTGTGGGATAGAATGGGGAGAGGAAAATGAGGGGAAGAGAGGGGTGTGGGATAGAATGGGGAGAGGGAAACGGGATAGGAGTGAGGAAGAGAATGAGAAGAGGGAAAAGAGGGAAAGAGAGGAGTGAGGGAGAGAATGGAGAGAGGGAAAAGACGGGTGGAGAAGGGTAAGGGAGAGAATGGAGAGGGAAAAGACGGAGTGAGGGAGAAAGTAGGGACAAGGAAAAGGGCTTCGTTTTTCTTTTTGCAAATTTCACCTAAATCCTCTCGTTTTTTCTCACTTTCTTTTCTCTTCGTCCAATTCTTTTCTCTTGCTAATTTACAAACGTCAGAGAAACGCGTAATTTTATATATGTTTCAGTCCGTTCCTTCCCTATTCTTCATTACACCCGATCTTTCGTCAAATTCCATCTCATTTCCCTCTATTCCTTCGGCTTCTCGTCCCGTCTCTCTCTCTCTCTCTCTCTCTCTCTCTCTCTCTCTCTCTCTCTCTCTCTCTCTCTCTCTCTCGCCAATTATCATAAGGCACAGAAACGCATATTTGTTTTTCGTTTCAGTGCACATTACGTTTGGCTTGCAAGGGAGGAAAAACTTACTCCGCTCCACCCTTCACAATTTCTAGAGCCGACGCCCACACAGCCACGCCTCCCCTTCACACGCACACAAGAATACACACACACACACACACACACACACACACACACACACACACACACACACCTTCATGGATCTTGCTGCTTATGTACGTGCACATGCCAAGGAGCTTAATTTACATCAGACATGGATTTTGGTAAACGCAAACATGTACATAAGAATAAACACACACACACACACACACACACACACACACACACACACACACACACACACACACACACACACAGTGCTATAACAGACATGCTCAAAAACTAATAACTATAATTCCCAAAACGCACATGCATGAAAAAATACACATACACAAATACACAAACCGTACACACACAAAGGCCTAAACACACACAAATCTTATCTATACAATAATCTGCACACGACTACACACTCACAAAAAATGGTGTACACGGCGACCTACGCACACAAACATGCACACGGAAAGGTAGTAAACACGAGCACACGACACGCACACGACTAGCTACATGACACACAAGACTACACGTACACAATAAGCAGCCACGTACACAAACAGCAAATCTGACAACACACGCACAGAGAGAGAGAGAGAGAGAGAGAGAGAGAGAGAGAGAGAGAGAGAGAGACCCTTCACTGATCAGGGGACTAACTTAAGCTGAACAAAATCGTCTGGAAGTAGCATGGAATAAATTAAAAATGGAGTCCTCAGGATGAAGGGGTTAAAATACAAATAAGACAAGGATAGGATAAAGAGAAGCAACAGAGGAAGAGACCTATTAACGAGTATAACAGGCCGGAACGTATGGTTTCCTAAGTCCTCTGACTGACTTAATTTCCCCCAGCTTAATAAAATCGTCTGCTGTAAGCCTGAATGTAATATTAATGTGCACTCATGTTGGCTCCTATGACTCACTCTCAGATGAATAAAACCGTCTGGAGATGGAATAATAGATGAATAAAATCGTCTGGTGTGAGATGGAATAATACAGATGAATAAAACCGTCTGGTGTGAGATGGAATAATACAGATGAATACAAGCGTCTGGTCTGTGATGGAATAATACAGATGAATTAAATCGTCTGGTGTGAGATGAAGATAAAAAATCGTCTGGTGTGACATGGAATAATACAGATGAATAAAACCGTCTGGCGATGGAATGATACACGAAGGCTGCCCCAAACTTCAAAGGCCACGCAAAATCATCTGGCGTTTGATGGGACAAATTCCTAGAGTTGTCCCACACCTGAGGAGGGCTAACTTCAGCAGCTTAGGCCATTAGTTCCACATTAAACAGCTCATGTCTAGATGTACTTATAGAGATGCAGGTAAATTAATGGGAACAAATAATGCATAAAGGTGAAAGGACAGTACACTAATCAAAAACTGAGAAAACTGAATAATATTAAGAGAATCTGTACTTCGAGGTAAATTAGTCGATAAATATATACAAGATAATATTATGAAGTGATGAATTAAGGAAGAAAACGTGAGAAGTGAGATACATAGCAATAAGTGATAAAGATGTGATACGAAGGAATGGAGGATGAAGCGATGGAGAATAGGAAGGTAAAGAAGAGAGAAGCAGGGTGGAGGAAGAGGGAGGAAGGAAGGTAGAGAGGAGTGACGGAGGACGAGGAGGAGGGTGGATGAAAAAAGGAGGAAGAAAGTAGATGAAGTGGGGAGAAAAAACCTGGATGGAGAGGAAAGGAGGAGGGAAATAGGATGAAAGGGTGGGGGGAGGAGGAGAGAGGTGGATGAAGATAAGACGAGGAGGAGGAAGGTGGATGCAGAGGAAAGAGGGAAGATGGATGAAGAGGTGGAGAGGAGGGAAGCAGGATGAAAAGGGAAGGAGGACGAGGGAGAAAGCTGACATGGATGAGGTCTCGCCCCTTGCACGCTTCAACTTGGAGGGGGGTGGGGAGTGGAAGAGGGAGAAAGTGCGAAAGGGAGAGTGAAATTGAGAAATGGTGAAATGGACGGAGAGAGAAAGCAATGCGGAAAGGAGATTGAGAGAAAGAAAGAGGGAGAGAGGGAAAGGAAAAGGGAGGGAGAATGAGATTAGGGAAAGAAGGATGGGGAGTTGAAGCTGAGGTGGGGAGGAAGGGTGTGAGTCAGAACAGAAAAAAAAAAAAAAAAAAACTGGGAGTGGGAGAGGGAAATGTTTGAGAGTGAGTGTGAAAGCGAAAAGACAGAACGTAATGGAGGGAAAGGTGAAAAGGAGAAGGGGATGACGCTCGAAAAAGGAGATGGGAGGATGAAGAAAGGAGGATATCGAGAGAAAGAAGAGAAATTAGTAAGAGAGATGGAGAGAAATAAAGAAAAGATGCACAAAAAGAAGAGGGCATGAAAAGTGAATGGAGAAGAGGGGGGGAGAAGATGGGGTTGGAGAGTAAGTGAGGATGATCAGAAAGAGGAAGAACTGAAAATAATACTGAAAAGGGGAGAGGGAGGATGGAAAGGTGGATGAAAAAGAACAAAAAGAGGCATAAGACAGGTACAAATCGAACCTGATAAAGGAAGGAAGGAACAGAGGGGAAGACTGATAAAGCACGACAAATAGATGGAGGGGTGAGGGGAATGTACATAAAGAAGAATGGGAAAGGAGGATAAAAACTGAGAGGAAGGGGAGGGGAAAGGCACAAAAAGGATGACAGGTGAAGAGAAAGCGTGAAATAAAAGGAGAGACGAGAGATGGTGGAAAAGGAGATGTGAACTGAATGAAAAAAGTAAGAATAAGAAAAAATGAACGTGGGAAAAGAAGAAAATCTGAAAGGAAAGGGGAGAATGGAAGGAATGGAAGCAGAGAAAGAGACAAGCAAGAGAAATCAGGGAGACATGGGAGACAAAGAGGAATGTAAAGAAGAACGAGGGTGAAATGAAAGAAGAAAAGATGAGAGGAGAGAAACAGGGGAAACGAAGAACTAGGAGTAACGAGGAAAGGAAAGGAGGAAGTAGGTGGGGCAGTATTGAGGTGAGGGGAAAATGGGGGGGGGGGCAGAAGGGGCGATAGGGGAGGAGCTGGAGGGAGATATGAAGGTGGGAAAGGGATAAGATGGGGAGCGAAAAGGGAGGGTAGAAGGGTGAGGCAGGGTGGAAAGAGTGGAAAGCTAGATCAAGAGAGAGAAGTGGGAGGGGACAAAAGGAGAAGAAGGAGGGGAAGGAGGCAGAAGGGAGGTGTAGGGGACGTGACGGGAGGGGGAGAGAGAAAGGAGAGAAGGGGAAGGGATAGAGAACGAGACGGGAGGGGTAAGAGTGCAGGGGTGAGGCAGAGACAGAGAGGGGAGGGGCAGGCGTGTCAAAAGTAAACACAGCATCTTCATTGTTTACGCTATACAGTTTCGTAACACCGTGATTTCGTAAACACTCAGACCAAGATGACTAAGTAAACTTCCGCGGTGGTATCTCTTGACATACGATACTCTTGTGCAATGAAAAAATAGTAACAAGAATAGAAACTTTCGAGATGATGCACGTGATCAAAATTAATTTTCTCTCTCTCTCCCCCCCCCCCTCTCTCTCTCTCTCAACCTTGCATGTACTCGCTGTCCTTCCCTCTCTATCTCTCTGCCCTAGATTCTCCTTGTCCCTGTTTAAGTGTTCTCTCTCTCTCTCTCTCTCTCTCTCTCTCTCTCTCTCTATAAATTAACTATCTGTCTTCCAATAACAGATGTCTCTTTATCTGTCTACCTACCAATCAATCAATTAATCTATATATCTATCTACCTGTCTATCTATCTGCATATCTATCTCCTACAACATCCTAGCTTCCTAATCCTCTCAAGCATTTTCCGTCTCTCTTATGCCATTCATTAGTTGTAAGTGACGTTCCCAATGACAAAACACACTCGTCAGTACCAATTTCCCGACCCTCTTATCATTTGGCTTCGTACAATGGAACAATAGGTACAATAGTCCATCATCCCTTGTCGCTATCATCATCTTCCACGTCATTATCATCACTCCATTCATAAGTGAAATTAACAAAGCAAAGATACAGCTGCTTATCACTAGCCTACTTACGCTATATGAACCAGTACTTACAGCGCTACTGTTCTAATTTGCATTATGATTTACTCCTCTTTCTATCTGACTCTTCTTACAGTTCCATCTACCTGTCTTCTAGTACAGGTGCACACACCTATGATTTTTAGTTGTATATTTAATCCAAGCCATTTCCTCTTTATATATTTTATACACACATGCATTTTCCTACCTGGTTAAGATTAAGATTAAGATGCTAATCAATTCATTATAGTGAACTGACTCTACTGTATAGTGAGTACTTTCTGAGTTCTGGCTCGGAAACGAAATCTCTACACCCGGCCAGCCGCCCAACTCTACGGGCGTACACCTATTGATCCCTGTGATAATAGTACCCTCCTCTGACTCTTGTCAGGTGGAGGGTAAAAACGGAAAAGGAAAACAAGAAAGTCAGAGAAATTACCAACACTGTCCAATTAATGTTTCATCGGTATACCCGTTCACTCACGAGAAAAACTCTTATGGGTTGTACATTCGATTCCCACAGCACCTTTACCTAAGCGATTTATTCTGCACACCACACACTAACATTCTCTACTATGTTCTTTGTCACAGGTTCCATAAGTAACACTGATGAGGACGGTATGGTGTTATATGCAAATAAATCGCAGAGGAGAAAGTGCTGAGGCATAACTTCAGATAACGAGAACACAGCAGACTCTACATAACCCGCTATTATTACTGCTTTCTTTGTTATTTGCAGCCACATACAGGTCTATTATTTCTGTCAGTGTCATCACATTGACCACTACACCCACAGTATATAAGGTAAAGGAGAGAAGTCACTGTGCAGTAGAAAGCAACCCACACACACACACACACACACACACACACACACACACACACACACACACACACACACACACACACACACAAACTGACACGCCTTAAATCCACAAACTGCTCCCTGAAACAGCTGAAATCGAACCTGCTACCCAACAGTCCCTCAAGTCCTGCACTTTATTCATTCGGCAAACATGGGCGTGTGGAAGCATAAGCGGGGTAACGAAGAAGGGTGAGAAGGGGGACTGTAAAGGAGGATGAGACGGGGAGGGAAAGGGGATGCGAGAGGGAGGGATGAAGAATGAGACAGGGAGGGAAAGAAGGATAAGTCGGGGAGTGGGAAGGAGGATGAGAGGAGGAGGGAAGGGAGGATGAAAGGGAGAGGGAAGGAAGAAACAAAGAGAAAGGAACAGAGAAGGGAGTGAGGAGACGTGGGCAGAGAGGAAGCAGAGGGAAAAAAGGTTGAAGAAAAAGGTTAGAAATGAGATAAAGGAGTGAACATGAGAAGAAAAAAAAAGAGGAAAAGAGAAAGGACAGAAAAAGTACTAGATAATGAGAAGGGCAGAAGGGAAAAATGAGTTAAAGGGAGAATTGTGGAAGAGGACAACAAGAGGAATGTAGTGAAAAATGAGGAATGTAGTGAAAAATGAGGAATGATGTGGAAAGATGCAGATAGGAGAGAGAGAGAGAGGAGAGGAAGAAAAGTAAGAGAGGAAAGGTGGGAAGGAAGAAACGACACAGGATAGAGGGAGGCAAAAGGGCGAGAGGAAGGGAGGAAGAGAGGGCTGGAAGGATGGAGAAAGAGGGAAGGAGAGAGACATGGAGAAGGAAGGATGACACAACAAGAAGGGCTGGAATTAGAGCAATGCAATGGGAATGAGGAAGGAAAGGAAGCAGGGAGGCCGAGATGAGGGTGAGTGGGTTGGAGGGAGAGAGGAGGAAAATCACCCTGACAACCCAAACTTCAACAAACTATCATATGAGCTGTGTGTATACCCCCCTCCCCCCGCCACGAACCAAACCCAAGGGAGGGAGGAAGGAAGGGAGGAAAGGAAAGAGGGAATGACGGGAGGAAGGATGAAATAAAAGGATGACTGGAGAGATGAGGCAGGGATGTGAAGGTGAACGGAAGTAAGAAAGAAAGGACGGAAGGAAAACTAAAAGACAGGAAAGAGAGGAGCAAAATAAAGGTGGAATGAAGAGGATGAAGAAGGGAAGTAAGATTAACACAACAGAGGGAAGGGTAAAAGAAAAAACGAGAGAAAAGAGAAAGAAATTAATAATGGGTGGTAGGAAGGAAGAAATGGTGATAGAAAAGGAAGGAGGAGGGAAGTGATTTGGAAGGAATACAGCAAAGGAAAGGAGGAAGAAAACGTGGCAGGAAGAGGAGAAGAAAGGAAATGAGGAAAGAAGGGTAGAAGTATGGTTGGAAGAGTTTCAAGGAAGGAAAGTATGACAGGAAAGGAATGGAAGGATGTAGGAGGGAAAGAGAGGGAAGGAAAGGAGAAGGAAAAAGATGGAAGGAGGGAACATAGTGGGTGTGGAGTGTGTATTAAAAATTTGGAATGAAGAACAGAAGGGAAGGCAGATTATAAAAGAGAAGAGACGAAAGCAGAATTAAATGAGGAAGACTGTGTGTGTGTGTGTGTGTGTGTGTGTGTGTGTGTGTGTGTGTGTGTGTGTGTGTGTGTGTGTGTGTGTGTGTGTGTGTGTGTGTGTGTGTGTGTGTGTGTGAGAGAGAGAGAGAGAGAGAGAGAGAGAGAGAGAGAGAGGGGAAAAAAGGGAAGAGTGGACAAGGACGCAGACGCTCCCCTCCTCTGTCCCTCCCTCCCTTCTCCCCCACCCCACCCCTCCCTTTCCCTCCCTCTTTTTATATTGGAGGCTATTCCCCTTTTCTCTCTTACTCAATACGACCATCATCTTTCAATCTCTCTCTCTCTCTCTCTCTCTCTCTCTCTCTCTCTCTCTCTCTCCTTTTTACTTACTCTAAGATTTACCTCTTCATCGTTTCAGTCTTTCTCACTTTCTCTTTCCTCCCTCCTGTTTCTCCCATTATCACATTTTCTTCTCTTTTTCCCTTTTCACTTCTGTTTTTCCCTCCCTCTCCTATCTCGTTTCCATCTAGTTTCGTCTATCATTATCATCATCTCCCCTTCCTCTTCATTTTTCCCCTCTGCCTCCTTTCTCCCCTCTCCCTCCCTCTTTCAAACTTTCCTAATTTCTCCCCTTCTCATCTCCCCTTTCATCCAGGTAAAGAGGGCTGGGAATGGGGAGAGAAAGGGATGAGAGAGGGGAGAGGAGAGGGTAGAGGAGGGGAGGAGAGAGAGAGAGAGAGAGAGACGAAAGGGGGTCGAGGTAAGAGACAACTGACTCCCACGATCCAAAAAATAAACATTCACAAAAAACGAGGAAAGATGGCCAAACACACACACACACACACACACACACACACACACACACACACACACACACACTTACCATCCAATGCACATCACACCTCATTTACAAGCCTCGATGTGCACAAGCATCAACAATACGAGACCAACCAAAAAGGAGTGATTGTGTGTGTGTGTGTGTGTGTGTGTGTGTGTGTGTGTGTGTGTGTGTGTGTGTGATAATTCAGCTTGTATGAAAACATGTATGTATGTATGTACGTATATGTTTTTTATTTGTGATTATACCATGACGATGTAAGTAGGGTTGTATGTGTATTTTTGTAAGCCGGGGTGGTAAGTATGTACTATATATATATATATATATATATATATATATATATATATATATATATATATATATATATATATATATATATGTATGCACTATACGAATATGCATGTATGAGGGTAGGAGACAGAGCTTACTTGTGGATGTATACATATGCGGGTCTGATCGCTACACGCACACACACACACACACACACACACACACACACACACAAACATGGTGCTCTTTATGAATGCTGGCTTCATTTATAACTTGCTTCTTAAATAATAAAAAATTAGTTTTTGCATGAGCTGAGAAGTGCGATTTTACTACCGTATATACTGTAAGCTGGGATGGCGTGGGATGGGATGAAATATGACTGTGTGGGATGCCGTGATGGATGATGGGATGATGTGGGATGGGGTTGATGTGAAGAAGGGTGGGACAGACTGAGATGAAGAGGCGATACGTTGGGAAATACATCGGGTTGAGAGGAAACCAGGTAAGATGGGGAGTTGGGGGAACGAAGGGAGCAGAAGGGAAGGGAGAGACTGAGAACAGAGGAAGGGATGCTATAGGAATGGTGGGTTTGAGGAGCTACAATGAAAGCTGAGATGCAAGGAAGACAGTGAAGACAAGAGGGGGGGGGGCCAGGAATTACGGAGAGACGGAAGAGAGAAGTCACTGGAAAGGGAAGACAGAGTTGCAATAAGACAGAGGAAAGGCAAGGCAAAGGAAATGCGACACTTTGACGGCAAGAGTGAAGTACAGACGGAGAAAAGAAGACGGAAGAAATACAATACTGTGGTAAAAGGAGGAAGGGAGATACGGAAGAAGAGGACGATGGAAGAAATTAGAGACTGAAAGGGATGTAGAGATGGCAGGCGGAGGGACGGGGGGAGGAGACAGGAGGATGGTGCGTGGTGGTCAGATTGCTAGTGTGTCAGTGTCCGCAATACTCAGGCCTGACTACTTTTTCCCCCCACTCCCCATTATAATCACTCGGCCTCTCAGCTAAGGAGGGTCATTTTACCAGCCATTGGTCAATTATAATAAACAGCATCTCTTTATTCGACCTCGTTAATTATTCCCAGCAATGATTCGAACATACTATCGCTCTTGGCCATAATACCCTGGGTTCTATTTCTGGTAGTCACAAGCAGGATTTCTAACCAAACAATGACCTGCTGCTGTTGGTTCAATGCTTTTCTAGACTGCATGAGTAACAGTGTCATGATTAACTGTTCCTCGTGTTGTCTTGCAAAGACTTCTATCAACTTAATACTGGATAACACGCCTTTTTTGCTGTGTAAATTCTCTCTCCAGCATGGGGCTGGGGTAGAGGTTGAGCAGAATCTATACCTCATTCAGCTCCCCCTTCATCTCTCTCTCTCTCTCTCTCTCTCTCTCTCATCCCGTGTTCAACAGATGTGGCAACAATACGATCAACTCAGCAAAGGTCCTGCACAGTGGTCGAGCCTGTTATCGCTGGATCGGAAGGTGAACGCCCATACTACCGAGACAGACCGACACAGCCACAACCCCCATACACTACACACAACCCCCATACACTACAGACCCCATAGTAAAGACAGATAAGGCAACTCTCACCATTGTAGTGCGTCCCACATAGCATTTGTAGACACCTTTTGTTGCTGCTGCTGTCATTGTTAGTTATTTATGTCTGGTTTAATGCACGAGGATAGGCTATTCTATTTTTACTCTAACTTGGTCTAAAATTGTCATCTCACCGTCTTCAACTCTGAGCTGTAATAATACTTTGACGCTATATTTTCATGCTGGTCACAAAGAAGTGCCATGGAAAGTATGTAGAAAGGGAACGTTATCTATTTCTGACACAGAGCTACGTGAAATAAGCTGCAAAAGGACGTAAATCTGGGACAAGTTAGAGTAAAAACAGTATAGTAATATTCTAAGATCTTACATAATCTTTTCATTATCTTTTATAAACTCCAGACGATTTTATTCCACTTACATAGGAACACCACAAACTTAAGGGGTTAACATTGTCTATCAACCCTTATAGTATTTGATGGATCTCCTAAACTGAATAAAATCGTCTGGCAGCAGAAGCAGCATGAGTAAAGCAAATAACGTCCTGGGTTTAAACAGGATGGGCGTGGGGATGTGAGGTGTCTGCTAATGAGGTGGTGTGTCACAATTTATTCCTACTAATTACCATAATGGGATTGGAGGGTCGATTCACCATACGATTGATTTAAGTATTCATGGTGTTGGAGTGACCCAGTTCCGTCGAATGAAAACAAACCTATAATGAGGCGAAGTGTCAATTTACTTATACTAATTAACCATAATGGAGTCGGAGTGTCGATTGACCTTACGATTGGCTTGTTAACAGTTTGGATCACACGGCTGTCTAAGCGTGGAAGGTAGGGTGGACAGGACGGGGGGAAAGGGGAAGAAGGAGGAGGAGGATGGGAGGCAGCAGGAGTGGAGGAAGGAAGAGAGTAATAGCACTGCAAAGGAGGGGTTGTGAGCAAGACCATGGGAGTGGAAATAACGACTGCAACGACGACGACGATGATGATGATGATGATGATGATGATGATGATGATGATGATGATGATGATGATTAGTAGTAGCAGTAGTAGTAGTAGTAAAAGAAGTGACCAGTAGTAGTAACAGTCTAGATGTAATAGTGGTGGTCCAGTAGGGTAGGAAGATTAGGACAGTAAGTATCTACGAAGGAGGGAAAGGACGAGAGGTAAAAACAGCGAAGCAAGATGCCTGTAATTAGAAAGATGCATCACACACACACACACACACACACACACACACACACACACACACACGAGAGAGAGAGAGAGAGAGAGAGAGAGAGAGAGAGAGAGAGAGAGAGAGAGAGAGAGAGAGAGAGAGAGAGAACGTATGGATACAAAATGGAAATAATGGGATGCAAAAAATAAAAAAAGGAATGCACAGGAGTGTAGAATCTAACAACAGGAAGAGAAAAGAGACAGAGAAAGGGAAACGAAAATGGGAAACAGCAGATGGGAAGGGGAGTAAAGGCAGGGTAAAAAGAGAGGCAGATTGGCAGATAAAAAGTGAGTGAGGAGTGAGAGATTTGAGAAAGGCAGTGGAGTGAAAAGAGAGGTAGTGGAGGGGAGGGGTGGAGAGAAAGCGTGGACAGAGGACAGATAGGAGAGGAACTGAGGAGGGGATAGAATGGAGAGGACGAAGAAGAGAGGAAGAGATAAAGAGCTGAGAGCAGGATGTGAAAGGAGAGGAGAGAGGTAGTGAAGCGAGGACAAAAAGAATGGAGAACAGTAAGGAACGTGTCGAAAGAGAAGAGAGAGAATGGTGAAGAGAGGGAGAGGAGAGAGTAAAGATAAGATGGAGAGAAGAGGAAAGGGTGGAGAAAGGGATGGGAGTGAGGAAAGGGAAGGGCTGGTTACTTATACATATGATTCAGGGAGGAGGAATGACCACGGGGTAGAGAGAGAGAGAGAGAGAGAGAGAGAGAGAGAGAAATAAAGCGAGTACAAGTGAGAGAATGAGAGACAGGCGAGAGGGCGTAGTCAGAGGGAGGCAGAGGTAGAGAAGGAGGGAAGGGGAAGGGGAATGGGGGAGGAGACAACCAGGGGAGGGGCTGGGGAGTGAAGGGTAGGGGGGGAAGGACGGGTCTACATGGGGGACTGAGAAAATGTCATTACCCTAGTGAGTGATTCCTTAAAGTGTCGCGCACCACCTTCTCTCTTTCCCTCCATTCCTCCCTCCCTCCCTTCCTCTACCTTCTCTCCTTTAACTACCTGCTTACCTACCCTCCCTCCCCTAACCTCCCTATACCTTTACACATAACAACCTCAAACAATCAAATAATAAGCGCTGATTGAAAGGATGTTGTTTAAATTCTCATCTACTTTTCTATACATTCACTTTTAATTACACCTTAGACTACCTTTAACTTCATTACTCCAAACCACCTTACTTCATCTGCCTCGTTAACACCCATGCCTGTGCTTGTTAACATCTTACCTCGTGCTGTAGCGTCGTGAAGGTTGCTAGAAGTGACTGATGTGGGAAGTCAGCAGAAAGTCAGCACATCGTCGCTACTGATTCTCCTTTCATATAATCCCGTAATTTACAAAAGGCACTGAGGGACGGAGGAGGAGGAGGGGGAAGAGGAGTCTAGGGGTGGGTGGGTGGGCTGGAGGGTGTATGTGCCGGGTGGGATGAGGTGAGGGGTGAGGGGGTGGGCGAGGGGGGAAAGGGGAAGGCCACACACTCCTCTACTCGGGATCACAACACTCCAAACACAAACCGCACGACCGGACCGCAAAAAATCAGAAAAAAAAAAAAAAATCCACACAAACGGCCCCCTCAACTAAGACACTAATACACTATATATCAAGTTGTGTATAGAGTATCACATGGGAGCCACACAGCCTCTCTCCCTCGTGGCCTGGGGAACACTGAACTACCTGTTGGGCTTGGTCTGATGGGCGAGGCAGCCGCACCCTCATCCTGCCAGCTGATTGGTGCAGCCACGCCCAGCCTCGCCCCGCACATACACACACCACACAGCCCATTGGGTTTCGCTCACCCTCACAACCCCTCTCCCCTATGCTTACACTCCCCACCACGCTGTTTCTCCTTTCCCTTGTCCCTTCCCTAATCTTTCACTCATGTTATGCCTCCTCCATAGTTCCCCCTCCCCACATACATGCAGCACCCTTCCCCCCTATTGGTTTCGCTCTCCCCCACAACTCCTCTTCCCTATGCTTACACTCCCTACCACGCTGTTTCTCTCTTCTCTTGACCCTTCCATAACCAATTCCCCCATCCACAATTCCCCATCCTCACACATACAGACTCACCCCCATTGGTTTCGCTCCCCCTGACCACCCTCTCCTATCCTTAGACTCTCCTACCACGCTGTTTCTTCCTCCCCTTGGTCCCTTTCCCTAAGTAACTCCTTCCCACATCCCCCCACCTCCCCCCACATACAGTACATGCACCACACCCCCTGTTGGTTTCGCTCCTCCCCTCCCTATCCCTCTTTCCTATGCTTATACTCCCCACCACGTTCATTCTCCCTCCCTCTCAGTGTGGCCCTTCCCCAAGTCACGTGTCCCTTCCCCATATATCACAACTTCACTGGCTTGAATCATCCACCTCTCCCTCTGGTTTGTTACTATCATAATTATACTCCCCACACTGCCTCCCCCCTCCCACCTCTTACTATCAAACTCTTCACGTTGCTACTCCTCCAAACAATTCCCCAGTTCTGTGAGCCTTAAATAACTCTTTCCCATTGCCCTCCCTCGCCCCCTCGCTTGTCACTACGATATTCCCCTCATTACTCTCTCTCTCTTGACCCTTCCCCAATGATATATTTCTAAGCTAAATCTTTCTCAAACCTCACAACTCCCCTGTTTCGTCCTGTCTTACTTCCCACGCTTCCCCAATTTACTGGCCTTTCATATTATACTCCCCAAACTGCTGTCCTCCCCTGCCTATTCCATCACAATCCCTCTGGCTTGTGTCTTCTTACTCCCCACCTACCCTGGTCTCTTACTGTTACACTCCCCACGCTTTTGTTCAAACATTTATCACATAATGCAGCTCTCCTTCCCCAACAACGAGCTTGAGTCTTCCCACAATCTTCTTAGTTCCTCAGTATTACTCCCTCAATCTGTCTTTTCCCTCCGTCCTTCCGCTTCCTCAGACCACCATAATTTCCCCTGACACTCCTGATCCACAAATTGGCCTTCTTTCTCTCTTCCAAGTATATCCAGTCCTGAAATCCCCTCATGACTGTCTTGATCTCCTCTCGTACCTTTCTCCAAGTCTCTTGTCTTTAAAATCCTCTATGAGTATGACAACCTAAGTGGCTATCTCCAGTCCCTGTCTTGTATCCCTATCCTCATCGCCACCCGTCCTTGAAATCCTCTTCAACCTCTCCTGATTCGTCCTATCATTAGCCAAGCCTATTACCTTAAACTTCTCAATGGCAACTTAAGTGGCTGTTTCCAATCGCTCTGGATGTCCTCTTGCTTCCACCTCCACCCTTCCTTTAGCATATCACAATCCACTCTAAGCCACATCCTTGACAATCACAGGGTTAAGTTTTCCTCATTTCTTCATCCCTTTCTGTTTCTAAAGTAATTTCCAAAGCCAAACTCACACGCCCCTCTACAATTTCTCATCAACCCCACCACCATATACACCCCAGTCTCCCCATACACTCACATTTTCCACAGCACAGTTCCCCACAGCTACAGTCATAATTGCTCACTGAAATGGTTATCAACTTTCCCACTGACCACCAATATATTTATAATTCCTCCCCCACCCCCACCCCCCAAAAAATCCGTACTACCTACACTTCCTCATATAACATATAAACATACACCCATAATTACTCACATACAAGCTCTCCAAACATCGAATCACCCCAAACATTCCTTTCTCCTCATACTCCCCCTCCCCATAAACTCACTTCTCATTCACACAGACATCAGCAGAATACGTAAACACATACCAAGACAAGAGAAAGAGGGTGATTATTATGAGTTACGAATAAGAGAAAAATAATCACGGAGAACAAAAGATTACAGAGGAAAGGAGTACAAAGGACATGAGTATAGAGGATATGATGCCGGGTGATTTAGTGGTTAAGTGCTCGGGTCGGAAATTGCCTTGCCTAATGCCCAGCAGTTCGAAGAGTACAGGAACCTGGAGGGTTTTCCATCATGTAAAATGCTACTGGGGACGTGGGTCGTTCTATTACCCTAAACTGTTCTGATGTTAAAACTACTGTAGCCAAAACGAAGTGTTCTTCTCGAGGTAATGTAGGACTGGCTTTTATCATTCTCTCTCTCTCTCTCTCTCTCTCTCTCTCTTTACATAAGAGAGAGAGAGAGAGAGAGAGAGAGAGAGAGAAATATCTCACGAAGAAGAAATAAAAAACACAATAAATACCCAGAGAATGCACACAAATAACCAGAAAGGAGGAAGAACGCACAAACACACAGAGAGCACCGAGTTAGGGTCACAAGTGCGGGTGTAGTGAGGGTGTGGGCGGGTCATGGGGTGGGGGTGGGGGGTATGTGGGCGTCACCCCTTGATAAGCGTCGGGGCGTTGCTTAGGTCTCGTCTCTCTCTCTCTCTCTCTCTCTCTCTCTCTCTCTCTCTCTTATAGTTCCGTAACATGAAGGTAAGTTTTTCATTCCTGATAATATTTTAGGACGGGGACACTTCGTTGTGTGGCTGTTTATCTCTTCAGCTCTACTGTACGTGATACACACACACACACACACACACACACACACACACACACACACACACACACACACACACACACACACACAAATATACAAGTAGTAGCTAGTGGTGTATATTTTTGTTATTTTAGTGTTGTCCGTATGAGTTAGTTCGTGCTCGTTTACCTCACAGAGTAGCATTCAGGGAGACACGAACCCACTCCGGAGCATCCCTTAAACGTGAGACAAGAGCCAAACTAATCAAGCCATCAAGACAATCAATTTTTCCTGTCATCATACGCAGAGTCTGTGCTGATCTTCTCCTCATCATTCCAGTTTAATTATATATATTGCCGAAGTAAATAAGAACCTATTTCCCCTATCTCATCAACCATCACTTACTTCTGCACTCCTATTTTGTCCCAGTTTATTTATCCCCTCTCACCTGTTTCCACATATTATCTTCTCTCTCACCAGTGCCCACTCATTTCTTCCCTCTCTAACATGTCTCCACTTCTCCCTCCCCTTACCTACTCTCACCTATTTCTCCCCGCTCACCTGCCCCCTCACCTGGCGCCAAAGATAACACCCACCAGAGCTACTGATAACACACACCTCTCACACCACCACGTGACACACCCCACCACGTGAGCCACTCCACATTACTCCACCTCTCACCTGATTTATCTGGACACGGTAGTCCACATGATTTGTCCCCCTCCCACACACACACCTGACTCTCCATACCTGTCCCTTTAAACGCCTGACTCACCAT
This sequence comes from Coenobita brevimanus, assembly GCF_032717465.1. Classification (NCBI taxonomy): domain Eukaryota; kingdom Metazoa; phylum Arthropoda; class Malacostraca; order Decapoda; family Coenobitidae; genus Coenobita; species Coenobita brevimanus. Next base: position 34,596,328 of record NC_136998.1, read on the forward strand.
ACACTTTACCCTTTAAGCACACCTGACTTCATACACACTTTATTATAGATGAATGAATCCCCTGATAATTGACTCACCTGACACCTAGACCTTTTAGATTAACACCTGACCCTATACACCTTTAAACGCATGACTAACTATACTGTACATATTCGAGTTTCCAGATACCCGATTTCCCTGACAATGACCCTTCTTCAGTACCATGACTCCTATTTCATTAATAAAATCCAGTAACCCCTACAGAAGTGGTGGAGGGACGCCTTCCTGTGGTGGCACCAAAATACTTGCATGACTCCGCTGTCCATGTACACAAACGTCTCTCAAATCCCCCCACCCACCCCAATCCCTCAAAAGGAGGGTGGTTGACTGTTGTAAGAGAAATGCATCTTCAGCTTGCAGTCCACCAGGTTTACGTTTCTGATGAACCTAGGGTAAACACAACAATAATAACAATAACTACTACTACTACAAAGCCAACATCCCCTGATGTGTGCTACGATGACGATATTTATAATTTTATTCTTGTTTACGTCAGGCGATTTTGTTCAGCTAAGGGAGGACATATGGTATTCAATGTGTCCGACACAAATAATGTTACCAACCCGTCTCCGTGTCATGTGTCATTTAGATCCATGGTCACCCTTCTGTGTCAGATACGGACGATACATTCTGAGGCCAGACAATAAGCACATACAGGGGAATGTTGAGGGGTTGCATTAGTTGGCCCAAAAGTCTGCGTTCACTTGCTCTTGAGTTCGCTCATATCAACAGGTGTTGGATATTCTCTCTCTCTCTCTCTCTTGTGGCCTGGGATATGACAAGGAGAGAAGGTAAGATAGACAAAGATGGAGATACAGACTGAGAAAGATAAACAGATACACAGATAACACTGACATTAGATAATACAGATTATATATACATTTCATATATATATATATATATATATATATATACAGAGAGAGAGAGAGAATGGTTATATATACATTTCATATATATATATATATATAGATAGATAGATAGATAGATAGATAGAGAGAGAGAGAGAGAGAGAGAGAGAGAGAGAGAGAGAGAGAGAGAGTCCCCGATAATTCTCCGATAACAAAAGATAACAGCTAGGTCAGGGTAACACGCCCACTGTTACAATATAAAGGTTACACTGTATGTATATGTATATCTATATTCATTTGTAATATCCACAATAATTCTGTATTTTTGTTTTCCTTCATAAATCATAATCATCATCATCATCATCATCATCAGCTCATCTCAGCTGGATACAATTACATAACAATTACTGATGCAAGTATGGTGAAATGGGAAAAATAAAAATACTTAAAGAGAATTGGCCCTACACAAACAAATACCAGACGATAATTTTCGCTTATTTTTCAAGGCTTATGTTCCCACGTTCCTTGTTCTTGTGTTACGTGATCGAGGTTGGGTTAATCACGTGGTCCATCAAGACAGACGCGGACCCACACACCGACCTAACCACGTGGAAGGTCGAGATTAAGTATGGGGTCGAAAATGAACTCAATGACATTACGAAAGAAGTCAGTGAGATTATGAGTGAGCTTCATTAAATCCCTAAAGAGCTTACTAAGATCACTGGAGCTTGCTGAGATCACCTTACTATGATTATATGGGCTCAGTGCGATCGTAAGAGCTTACTGAAATCATGTAAAAGTTTAACAAAATAACAGAAAGGGGAATAATAATAATAATAAAATAATAATAATAATAATAATAATAATAATAATAATAATACCACCAGTACTCGTACAACTACGAATACTATTAGCCAACTAGTACGGTACTACCATTACTACTACTACTACTACTACTACTGCTGCTGCTGCTGCTGCTGCTGTTACTACATCCAGCCTGTCAGGACTACAACAACAACAATAACTATTACTACAACTACTACCACTACTACTACTACAATACTGTTTCTACCCTTGCGCGACACACCCAGCTGACCGATATGATATGACCGGTGACGTGGCCGGGATGAGGGGAGGCGTGACCGGATGAGGAGGGGGAGGGGAGGGGAGGGGAAGAAGGGGGAGGAGGGGTGAGACAGAGTGGGGATAGGAAAGGGGAGGAGATAGTGTGTGGAGAAAGGAGACGGGAAGGGGGAGAGGGGAAAGGGCATGAGAAAGGAAAGTGGAATAGAGAGTAGAGGGAGAAAGAAGTGGAGAGGGTTAGAAATGTAGGTGAGATAAATGAAGGGAATGGGGGAAAGGGGATGAGCCTGTGGAAAGGAGAGGGGAGGGGAATGGAAAAGTGAGGGAGAAACGAGGGAAGAGGATGATAGGGAATGGAGAAGAGAGTAAGATAGGGACTGGGACAAGAACGGGATTAGTGAAAGGGAAGGGGAGAACACTGGAAAGGAACGGGGAAATGATGGACAGGAGAGGAGTGGGAAAGCCGTAACGAGGGAGATGGATGACACGTGAGTCAGGGATGATAAAAGAGGGGAGCAATAAGAAAGGGAGTAAGGTAGGGGGGTTCCGATGGGAGTGGTGAAGGGTGACAGGGTGAGGTGTGAGAGTCGAATACGAGCTAAGAGGAGGGAGGGATAAAAGTAGGGTGCTACGTGAGATCTGATGGGCGTGGAAGATGTCGGTAAGGGGAAAGTTTACGAGTAAGGATGAGAAAACAGGGACGTGAAGAAGAGGATATAGTACAGTGAAGAGGATGAGGGATGAGTGAGGGACGAGGAGAGGTGAGTGAGGTGTGATGGTGGGGGTGAGGGGTATGTGAGTAATGAGGGCTGAGGGGTGAATGAGGACTAATAGAAGGGTGAGGGGTGAATGAGGGAAGAGAAAGGGGTGAGGATGAAAAGAGAGAACAGAGTGTGGAGTGACAGAGGTATGGGGTAGAAGAAAGGAAGGGCAGAGGAGTGAAATGATAAGGAGCGAGAGGAGATGGGTGAGAGGCTAGGGGATGAAGAGGGGTAGTTGTGTCTACACCCTCTCCCTCCCGCCACCCTACGATAAGAAGATAAGCTCAGTGACGCCCCCTCCGACACACTACCGCTGACAGAGGCCCTTGTGTCCCTGTCATATGGGCCATGCGGTGTCATAAAGTGATAGGTGTCAGATGGTGTCAGTGGTAAAGGTGTCAGAGACGTCATTGTGGTAGAGGTGGCAGAGGGAGTATTAAAGTTATAGAGGTGTCACGGGTGTCAAAAAGTGGTAGAGGTGTCTGCGGTGTTAAAAAGGTGGAAGTGTCAGTGTCATAAAGTTGTAGGCGTAACTTGAGGGGTTGGTGTCATGCGGTGTCGTAAAATGGTAGGCGTAACATGTGGGGTCGGTTTCATGTAGTGTAATATAGTACTACGTGTGTCGTGTGGTGTCCTATGTGGCTGGCGTTTTATTGTAGAACTAAAAGAAGTCATAATTTTGTATTATTTGTTGCTCCACGTGCCATGAACAGGACAACTGTGTCAATCAGTTAACGGGATTTGGTAGCATCATATTTCTGGGACACAAAGGACGGACGCTGGCAATGGCATTAGGGGGTTCCAGGAGATATTAAATGTACCCCAAAACTCTAACTTGGCCTAAAACTGCCTTCTTTCCATCTTATGAGTTAAAGCAAAGGAATAATGCTGCAATATGATGAAATTCAAGAAGTGCTGTGGAAAAGATGTAGAATAACAGCAAGGTCTTGTTCTGCCACTGAGCTATAGGAAAGAAGCTGCAAAAGGACAAAAATGTGGGCCAAGTTAAGATAAAGCGACTGTAGTATCGAAAATTTTGCGCATGTATAAGTCAAATATGCCAAATGTGTCAAGTAGAAAAAAATAAAAAATAAAAAGCATGGTATATCATAAGCGACTATGGTATTGAAAATTTTGCGCATGTGTGTCATAAGAAAAGACTGCCGTGTCAAATATGAAAGTGTGTCAAGTAAAAAAAAAAATAAAAAGCATGGTATATCAGACGTGTCAAAGGAACCCAAGTGGTGTTAAGTAAAGGGTAATGTTAGGCTTTTCATGTCACTGTCTCAACTGTGTCTGTTGTGTCAAATATGTACGAGGGTGTCAAGTGGTGAGAAGGATGGGGGAGGAGAGGGCATCCGCTGGTCAAACATGTGGTTGGTGGCTGCTATGGGAGGGAGATAACGGGGAGATAAGAAAGGGGGAGGGGATGTAAGCAGAGGGGGAGGAGAGGGATGTGGGAGAGGGGGAGGAAAGGGATGTGGGAGAGGGCGAGGTGAGGGATGTGGGAGAGGGGAGAGGATGTAAGTGGAGCGGGAGAGGGATGGCGAAGGATGAGGAGGAAAAAATGGGTGACTGGGTAATGCGATCAGCTGACACTCGCCTTATTTTCAGAAGACACTATGGTGGCTTGGAGTAGGATGACAACAAGGAGGTAGAGGAGAGGGAAAATGATGAGGAAAGAAGTGGGAGGGTGAGAGAAAGGGAAGAAGACAGTGAGGGAAATACAGGATATGGAAACGAACGAAGAAAAAAAGAGGGGAGAAGGAAGGGAAAACGTAGGAAAAGACAGAGGGAGCAGCAGGAGAGGAGAAAGAGGGAGGGGGAGGAGGCTGAAAGAGGGATGTGAGAGAAGGCAAGGAGGAGAAGAGGAGGAGGGAGATGAAGTGTATAAAAAATGTGTGTGTGTGTGTGTGTGTGTGTGTGTGTGTGTGTGTGTGTGTGTGTGTGTGTGTGTGTGTGTGTGTGTGTGTGTGTGTGTGTGTGTGTGTGTGTGTGTGTGTGTGTGTGTGTGTGTGTGTGTGTGTGTTTTCGAAAAGTCTCCCCTACGCTTGAACAAGGTCGTCTGGCAAAACCTCGAAAGGGAAAGAATTTTGGTAGAAAGGAGGGAAAGAAGGATGGAAGGAGGGCGTGGACGAAGGAAAGAAAGGACGAGAGGAAGGACGGAATGAAGGGGAGGGAGGATTATGGGGGAACAACGAGAGGAAATAAATAAGGGATAAGAGGAATTTATGTTAGTTATAGGGAGGGGTCTAAAAGGGGAAGAAGGGGAATAACAGCGTAAGAAGATTGGGGTGGGGGATGGAGAGATGCAGAGCCATGGATATATCTAAGGCTCTGAAGGAAGGACGGAAGGAAGGAAGGAAGGAGGAAAGGAAGGAAGGACCGAAGAGAATGAAAAAAAAGTGACGATGGAAAAAGGAAGACAGAAAGAGGGGAGAGGACGGAAGGGAATGAGATGTGTGGATGGACTAAAGGATGGAAGGAAGCAATAGAAGGAAGAAGGAAGGATGGAAAAACAGTGAGGTAAAGTGAGAAAGAAGGAATAGGTGTGGATGGATGGCGTGTGGGTTGGGTGTGGAGAGGTTGGGCTAGAGGGTGGGACAGGTATGTGGGCGTATGGGAAATTGGGTGAGATGAAAATGTGGGGGTGAGTGGGGTGAGGGGGAGGAAAGGGATGAGTACAATGAGTAGGGAGTGGGTTGAGTGGGTTTAGTGGGGTATGCGGGTTAGTGAGATCAGTGAGGTAAGTGAGAGTAGTGAGGTGAGTAGAGCATTGAGTGAGTGACTGGAATGAGTAGGGAGTGGGGTAAGAGGGGTGAAAGTGTGTGTGTGTGTGTGTGTGTGTGTGTGTGTGTGTGTGTGTGTGTGTGTGTGTGTGTGTGTGTGTGTGTGTGTGTGTGTGTGTGATGAGGAATGTGAGTCATATCAAGTAATACTTTAACTTAACCATCATCATCATCATCATCATCATCATCGCCATCACCAACACCACCAATCCCACAATCACCACTGCCAACTATAAATGGGATACACAGACAGAGAACGAGGAAACAAGTCCAAAGCAACAGAACTATTATCAAGGTGCCACGCAAAAATTGGCCAATCCTCCATCCACTCATCACTCAAGCTCCTTAATAACAGTCCAGTCAAGCCTAATACAGCCTTGTCTAAGCGATCTGATTCCTTATATAGACTGTGTTTAGAATCAGTGCTTGGAGAATGTACTTCGGGATATATCTACTTCGGGATATAACTAAGAATTTGGAAGGCAGTGTACATACTTATAAATGAACAAATGTGTAAATATATGCTTCAATAAATAAATAAATAAAATAAAGTCTATCTATCTATATACCTAGGCTGCTTCCCCCAAGGAAAGGGAGGTAGCCGAGACAGGACGACTCACTCTCCATTTACTCATCCATTCAAACACATTCATTCGCATCTTAGCCCCAAAGGGGAGAACGGACAGATCCTCACCGCACCACACCGCACAAGGGTCAACTGGGCAATGCAATCAGTGACATCCGCAGCAGGGCCCGACAGCAGAACTGGTTTACCCCTGCCACATCATAACAGACCCATCCCCTTACCCGCACCTGACCTGACTAGCTGATCAGACCAAATGCGGGAGAATATCCCCTCAGGGCTGCGTCATCACTTATTCATTCACAATTTCTCTCCATTTATTTCTGTCACGCACAGCCACTCTTCCTTGCTCAACAGACATCCCTCTCGCATCCAGCGCTCTCTTCACACTGTCCATCCATCCTATTCGTGGTCTTCCTCTCAGCCTTACACCTCTCACATCAGATCTAGTTATCTTTTTCACCAATCGCTCATTATCCATTCTCTCCATATGCCCAAACCATTGCAACACCCTCTGCTCAACTCTACCAGCCATCTCCCGAACAACTCCAGTTCTCCTTCGCACTTCATCATTTCGCACCCGATCCATACGCGTCACTCCACACATACTCCTCAGACATCTCATCTCCATTACATTCAAACTTTTCCTCTCTGCTACACCCATATTCCATGTTTCAGACCCATATAATGCAGTCGGTACCACAACACCCTCATACAGCCTTCTCTTTACATCCATTCTAAGCGAACGACATTTAAACACTTTTTTCATTCCTCCCAGCACCTTTCCTACTTCATTTATTCTAAACTTCACTTCTGCATCTATTCTTCCATCCACAGCAACATGTGACCCTAGATATTTAAAACAATCTACCTCCTCAAGCAACTCACCATTCAAAACTATATTCATCCCCCTACCATCTATCAACCTCGTACACTTCATCACTTTACTCTTATTCTCATTTACTTTCAATTTCCTCCTCTCACACACCCTTCCAAACTCCTCTACCAACTCTCTCAATCTCTCCTCTGAATCAGTCACCAGTGCAGTATCATCTGCAAACAGCAGCTGCTTCAGATTCCACTCTCCTCCATCAACATTTACCAGACTCAGACCACCTAAAACTCTTGCATTCACCTCCCTTACAACACCATCCATGTAAATATTAAACAACCAAGGCGACATCACACATCCCTGTCGCAGCCCCACTCTCACGGGAAACCAATCACTCACAGCATTTCCCACTCTTACACACGCTCTACTATTTACATAAAAACTTTTCACCCCTTTTAGTAACCTACCATCAAGTCCATACAATCTTAAAACAGTCCACAAAGCCTCCCTATCAATTCTATCATACGCTTTCTCTAAATCCATAAATGCCCAAAACACATCCTTGCCTTTCGCTAAATACTTTTCACACACTTGTCTCACAGCAAACACCTGATCAACGCATCCCCTCCCTCTCCTAAAGCCACACTGCTCATCACTAATTACTCCCTCTGTACCCTCTCTAACTCTCATAATTAACACTCTACCATACACCTTACCTACAACACTCAACAGACTTATACCCCTAAAGCTAGTACATTCATACTTATCACCCTTGCCTTTATACAACGGGACCACACAAGCACTTGCCCAGTCAATTGGCACCATACCTTTCTCAAAGCACACATTCAACAATCTTACTAACCAGTCAACAATAGTCACTCCACCACCCTTCAGGCATTCCACAGCACACCCATCCATACCTGCAGCTTTCCCTGCTTTCATCTCCTTTACTGCCTTCTCCACTTCCTCCTTCGTGATCAAAGAATCATTCAACTCTCCCAACACATTTATTCCTTGCACCCTTCCATCCGCCACAATCTCAGCCACCCTTTCCTCCTCTACATTTAACAATCTTTCAAAATACTCTGCCCATCTCTTCCTTACTGCATCCATCTCAATTAACATCCTTCCATCCTCTGCTTTTACTCGTTCTTCCTTCCCAGACTCTCCCTTTCGCACCCTTTTCACCTCCTTCCAAAACATTTTCTTATTCTGCTGAAAATTCTCTGTCAGCCGCCTACCCCACCTCTCATCTGCTGCCACTTTAGCATCACGCACAGCCCTTCTCGCTCTATTCCTCTTCTCCTTATACCTTTCATATGACATCTCATCCTTCCTCTGCAGCCACACTTCATATGCACGTGAATAATAAGTATATCAATTACTGAACATAATCGACAGCTCCTCTTGGGGCCTTTGCATTTTGACTCACAGGACGAAGGATTTTGAGACAGTAAACTAAATATCAGAAGACCGATCATAAAATTAACGTTACTGTATTTCCCTCATTAAGGAATATTATTATGGCATTAGGATACATCACAGAGGTTTGATTTCACTAAATCTTTGGGCAACACACTTCTTTTGTTAATTAGTGGAGGATGGAGTGAATGAGAGGTGGGGAGAAAGAATGAAAATGGAGAGTCAAGTGGAGGAGAGGAAAGAAGTGAAAGAGAATAAAGGAGTGGAGTGAATAAGAGGTGGGGAGAAAGAATGAAAATGGAGAGTCAAGTGGAGGAGAGGAGAGAGGTGAAAGAGAATACGGAAGTGGAGTGGAAGAGATGAGATGAAATTTAAGAAGTGCCTAGTGCTGCAAGATGGAAAAATACAGAGACAGAGGGCAAGAAAGATTAATTTAAGAAAAGCAGAAAATGACGTAAAGAAAGGCAGAAAATAAGGCAGGAAGACAATAAAGATAGAGTTAAATAAGGTAGAGAAAGGTAGCGAATAAAACAAAAGAAAGTAAAATAAAATCTAGCAAGAAAATGTACAGAATGAGGTAATGATAAATAACAAAAAAGGTAAAAAGAAAGGTAATAGTAACGTCAATAAAAATGAGTTAAAGGTAAATGTTTGGCCAATAAATATAAGGTAAAGATGAGTAGGGAATAAGGTAAACAGGTTGAGAGATGGAGAGGTTGGGTGGTTTGGGGGAGAGAGAAACATAGGTGGGGAGGGGGAAGGGAGTTGAGGAGTAAATGGATGGGTGGAGAAGGGTGGGAGTATAGGTAAAGGGTGGTGGAGGAGTGATAAATGAGGTACATGTGGGGAAGATGAAACGTGGAGAGAGGGGTGGACAGCTGAGTGGGGTGGGAAAGGGACGAGAGATGTGAGTGGGATGGGGTGGAGTGGAGAGAACTGAGTGTGAGTGGATGAGTGGGATAGAGATTTAATGTACAGTTTTGTGGGGTGAAGAGATAAGGTGTGGTGGGGTGGAGAGGTGTGAGTGGGATGAAAGAGGGGGCTTGGGTAATTTAGTGAGAGGGGACACCTGAGTGGCAAAATGAGAGGGGAGTGAGAGGGGTGAATGAGATAAGAAAATATGGATGTTAATGGGGTGGGTGAACGCCAAAGTGAGTGGGATGGAGGGTGAGTGCGACTGCTGAATGAGAGGGGTAGGTGGGGTGGCAAAGTGAGGGGTGAATGGAGTAGATAAATGAGAGGGGTGAGTGGGGTGGATAGGTGAGAGGGGTGAGTAGGGTGGATAGGTGAGAGGGGTGAGTGGGGTGGATAGGTGAGAGGGGTGAGTAGGGTGGATAGGTGAGAGGGGTGAGTGGGGTAGATAGGTGAGAGGGGTGAGTGGAATAGATAGGTGAGAGGGGTGAGTGGGGTGGACAGGTAAGGGTCAGGGGGAGTCACAGTGTCATAACCTTATAAGGAGAGCCCGTTGTGACACCCCTCTATCCCCTCCACCCCACTTATCCCTCTCTCCTCCCTCCTCTTACCACATACCTTGTCCTCCCCCCTCCCCTCAGTCCCTTCCCCCATCAACAGATCTGCCTTTCCCTCCCTTCCCTGCAACACACTCCCCAACCCATCCCCCACCCTTCCTTTCTCACTCCTCCCTCGTCTCTACTCACCCTTCTCCCCTCCCTCTCTGTTCCCCACTCCTCCCTCCTGTCATACGCTCTCCCCCTTCCCCCTCCCTCCCCCACTCCCAGCCACACGCCCTGCATCCCTAAGTGGCACTCCCTCCCTCTCCGTGCGAGGCATTCCTCCCCACCACACCTAACTTCCCCACACCCTCCCCTACCCCCTACCCCCTTCCAACGTCTCCAACTTCCTCTCCCTTCCTCGCGCCTCCTCCTACCCTCTCTCCCCTCCCCACGTATCCCCCTGCCCCCTCCCCATCTCTTTATTTATTCTCTTTTCTCGCTTCATCTTTACTCTGCCTCTTCATGCTTTACCCTATCTCTCTCTCTCTCTCTCTCTCTCTCTCTCTCTCTCTCTCTCTCTCTCTCTCTCTCTCATTGCCACAGCCCTCTACTAAATCCCCATTGACAGTGTAATTGACAAGAGCCAATTAGGGAAGACTAGGCGGGGTGGCAACCAATCATCTTCCTCCCTCCACACATACACCTGCGCGCATACACATACACAAACACACTCACATTTACACAGACACATACACATATACACACATCCACAAACACTCATACTTACACACACACACACACACACACACACACACACACACACACACATACAAATACACTTATACTTACACAGACAAATACAGCAATACATCGCGCACACACATATACCCTACACCTACTTATATCGGTACATTCAAACATAGGCTACACACATAAAATCATCTTCTAAAATCCACACACATACGCACATACAAATATAAGCACATAAACACAAATACATACATACTTTTACACATACAGTATATACTCCAATACTTATGCACTCTCACATAATACATACTTATATACACACTTTCACATACATACTTACAGTACATACTTATATACACACTTTCACATACATACTTACATACTTAAATACACCGGTTCACATACAGCACATACACACACATACGCTACATACGTGAGGACATATACATACATTCATACACATAATTTACATTCTTCATCTAAACACATACACTGTCTAAAAAAAGGCACTTACGGTACATGTACACACGGATGCACTACACGAGCTTATATGGTATACATGCATAAACAAGACCGCAAAACACACACACACACACACACACACACACACACACACACACACACAAATATATGTTATGTAAGTTGTCCACGCCCATACATGATTCTCGTACCCTCCTCCCCCCCTCCCCCCCCTCTCTCTCTCTCTCTCTCTCTATTTTTCTCTTCATATCATAGTTTACCCTTATTTTCTTTTTCGTCATATTTATTTTCTAACTTACCTTCACATTTCTGTACTTTCTCTCCCCCTTCTCCTTCCTTAAATCTCTTTTCTTTAATCTATATAGAATTCTTTTACACGGTTCTTCTTTTCTTTCCTCAGTTCCCTTTTCGTTGTAAGTACTCTTTTAACTTTTCATTTATTTTCTCACATCGTTCTTTACTTTCTTGCGTCTCTTCCACTTCCTCAGTTTTTTCCCACTTCCTTTCCCTGGCTATCTTTTCCTTTCGCTTACCTTCATATTTCCTCTTCTTTCTCTGGCTACCTATCCCTCTTCTCCTCTTCCCTCCCGTCTTCCAATTTTCTCCCCTTCCTTTCCTATCCATCACCTTGATAATGGATAAAAAAAAAAGTCTAGCTACCTTACTCAAACTCATTAATAAACCCACAAAACCCATTAAAAACACCTTAAAACCTACACATAAAACCAGGTAAACACAAACAGGTGCTCCCGTATCGCAGAGTAAATTTCCCCTATCCCAAAGAAAACATTATGTATCGTAAAATAATTCTCATTAATAATTGTATCGTAAATTAATGAACAGTATCGTAAGCTGAAGGTGAATTATTCCGCATCGCACAGTAATTATTCCCTATCGTACGCTGAATTATGCCATATCGTTGAAAATTATTATTCCCCATCAGAGAGTAACGTCTGTATCGCAAGCTACATTATACTGTATTCCAAGCTAAATTATTCTGTATGGAAAGGTAAATTATTCTGTATGGCAAGGTAAATTATTCTGTATCGCAAGCCATATATTTATACCGTATTATTTCTTTATCATTCTGTATCGCAGGCTATATAATAATACCGTATTATTTCTTATCGCAAGCTAAATTATTCCGTGTCGCAAGCTAAATTATTCTGTATGGCAAGGTAAATTATTCTGCATTGCAAGGTAAATTATTCCGCATCTCTTTGTAAATTATTCCGTATGGCAAAGTATTTATTCCACGATGCAGTTTCTAATCCAATTATCACGTATCACAAAGAAAGTACTCTGTATCTCAAAGTTATTATCCTGTATCGCAAAGCAATTATTTCGCATCGCCCCTCGCTGCTTATACGGTGCGCAATCTGGAGACGGATGCGCAGGGAATGGACACTTTTATGGCCCATTAACATTCAGAGCGCAAGATACGTCTAATGGGTGTGTCTTTAAGGAGTTTCAGATTAAAAGGTGACTAATGGGGTGAGGCAGATGTGCTTCCTTGGCATATTTTGGCCTCACCTGAGTAGCGGTTTACTGCCTTGATTTAATTAAGAGTGGAAAGGTTGAGTGGGAGAGAGAGACAGGTAAGAGCTTAGAAAAATTACTGATAAAAACAAAAATGGGTTTGCCTACACGTTCGAGTACTCAGTTTTAGATCTGTCTATGTTGGTTGCTATAAAATTCCTCTAAGCTTATCTGTCACATTCTTAAGTACTTCCCAATTCTTTTTTCTAAGACGCCTAATTCCAAAGATCATTAAGGATGGACATGATGAGACTCCTCAAGGTTTCTCTAACACATCTGGGCAGTTATTTCTTCCTCCTACTACTTTAAGCTGCACTCCTTTAAATACTGCTTAATTAATAGTACTGGCACTAGCACTTGGGCTCCTAACTCACTCTTAGTTGAATAGAACCTGGCGTTATCTGGAGTAAAATAGTTGTGAGGACAGAATCTTGAGAAGGATAACAATGTGCACGCTAAAGCACACACACACACACACACACACACACACACACACACACACACACACACACACACACACACACAAAGCACAAAGACCACCATGTAGGTATGTACAGTTAAGGTGCAAAACTCCACGCTTCCAGGCAAGATGCAATTTGGGGGTATCCTGGAAAACAAGATCATTTTAACTCAGAATGAGTATCCCTTAAAATCTTAAATCGGTAAACGGCTAAAAATAATTTCGATTAACCCCTTCAGTGCGATGATCTTTCTTTTTAATTAGGTTCTTGCTATATTCAGACAATTTTACTCCGGTAATCAGAGACTTTCCCGACCAGACAAGATATATATAATAGATACATACCCTTCATTAGCCCATTTACTAATAGAGATCTTCCCAAAGCTGAATAAAATCGACTGAATGCAGTATGAGTAAAATGAAAAATATATATATATTATTGGAGTGGATTGAAGGGGTTTATCATGCTTTCAGATATTAGATGGGTGTTCCCGCTCCACAAAGCTCCTGTGCGCTGAAGGGTTAAGGTCACTGGGGGGTAACTGGAGGAGAATAAGTGAGCTACCCTCGATTCATTTCTCCTCGCCTCATTTAATCTCGCTCTCATCTCATTTGATTTCTCCTCTTTCGGATCCCTTTACTCTTTCCTTCCTCGATTTTCACTTTATTCTTTATTCACCTTAACCAGGAGAAGATTTTCGTTTTTCTGCTGTTTATTTACCAAAGCTCAGAAGCAGGATAAGACAATACCACGGTCCCACACCCTCTCAATAGCACTAACATATTTTACACTTAATTTCTCGTTACAGTTCTGCATTCAAGATGGAGAGATGGCTATTTTAGGCCACGTTAAAGCGGACATAGTATAACATTCACCTATCCTCAGTTTTCATCTCATCCATCAGTACTCATTCAGTGAAATGTTGCTTACTGGGGATGAATCAGCCATAACTTCACTGTAAAACAAGAAACTCATTTGACTTTACTTTAATATCCTCTTATTTACCTCACTCACCGGGTTAGGTTTGGTTAGGCTGGGTTATGTTAGCTCAGGTCACATTAGATTACGTTGTTAGGTTGTTTAGGTTACATTAGGCACTTCTTTCAACTATCCGTCCCAACATAAACTCTTTTCACTTCTACCTCCTCATTCACCCTGCCTCACCTTTATCCCGCTCATTTTTACTCACCTCACCTCGTCGCCTCTATCTCGCTCAACTTACTCACTTCACCTCACCTCAGCCACCTTATCCACCCACCTCCTTGCATCATCTCCCCTCACTCCAATCTCCTCTTCATATTACCTCGTCTCGCCTCACCTATCCCCACCTCTCCAACTCACTCACCTCTTCAACTCGCTTCGCCTCACCTCCTTCCACTGCACCTCACCGCACCTCACCTCCCTTCGTGTGTGTGTGTGTGTGTGTGTGTGTGTGTGTGTGTGTGTGTGTGTGTGTGTGTGTGTGTGTGTGTGTGTGTGTGTGTGTGAGAGAGAGAGAGAGAGAGAGAGAGAGAGAGAGAGAGAGAGAGAGAGAGAGAGAGAGAGAGAGAGAGAGAGAGATCCCCTTTCAAACACATAGCTACTAACACGATCCTCGCATTCTCTCTCACACACTCTCCTCATACACTATTCGCTCTTACATTCTGCCCACAATTCCTTATCTCCCGTTTCACACACGAGACCACCTCCTATTTACATACCTGCTCGTCCTTCATACTGGCACTTATAACGACACTCCCTTTCCTCTCCACTCCCTCCCTTTTTCTTCTCCCTTTCAAACAGCGTCATCTCCTCTGCCTTCTTGCACGTATCCACTAACCTCTAACTCCGTCCCCCTCCACGTACACACACATTTCACAGCTTCGTTTCACATTTTCTTTCCCCTCACGATATTAATCACACTTTTCCCCTCTTTCGTTTATTTACCCTCTTTCCCCCTCCATATAACTGTACAACAAACTTCTCGTTTCACTGTCCCATTCCTCTAACATAACATCTTACATATCTCTCCTCCTCCTCCGCCTCTTCCCCTCTAACTTTTTTCCCTTCTTCCTCCTCCACACACACACACACACACACACACACACACACACACACACACACACACACACAGAGTCTCATGTCCTACATTTTCTTCCCCAACACACTTCTCAATTCTCCCACCACCCTCCCCCAAATTATTCCCCTCTCTCCACAACTCACATCCCCCTACCTCCCTAAAACACACACACACACACACACACACACACACACACACACACACACACACACACACACACACACACACACACACACACACACCCTGCTCACACCTCTCATCCCACATTCCCTCTGCCCCTAACACTTTTAATGGGCCATAAACTCACACGGGCGTGGTGGTCTTCGTCGTGAGGGGCAAAAACATCAGAATCCTCACCCCTTTTTTCTCCCTCCTTCCTGGTCATTTCCATAAACAAACACCACCTATTAGTTTTATGTTTGGTGTGTCGGTGAGGGTTGCTGCTCAGGGAAATGGGTTCAAAGAGCACTACATGTACTCCTGCTTGAGTAGGTTCAATTCCCAACGAGACATTTAGTACCGGAAGGATAAGTGTGGGAGTGTGGGTGTTTATGTGCTCCCGGAATTACTTCATCTTCTTGACTCAATCGCGGATTTTGGCTTGCTTCGTTTTTCTTCACCTTTCTGTAGACTTCTGGCAACTCTTCTGGATCTTTCCTTTGTTATTTTACTTCAGATATTTTGTGTCGGCTATGTTTCTGCGATTTTCTGCAAACTTTTCTCTGCCTTTTATATGTTTCTTGCCTTATTTTCTTCAATCTTCCGCAGAATTTTGATTACGCTCACCTTTACCTTAGTCCTCTCACGTCTTTTTCTTCTATTTTGAGGAACTGTCTACTGATGTATAGTTATTTTTCACTATTTTCCGGGTGTCATTTCCATAAACACACATCACTCATTCTGTTTCCTGTATGTTTTGGACACCTTTCCTGTTTTGTCTCTTACTCAGGTCTGTTTACTTGCCTCATTCGGTCCAGCTTTCTGTAAACTTGGGTTATATTTTTTTTTTCATTTAGGATTTATTGTAAACTTTTGGCTAACTCTGCTCTCTGCTTCATCACTTTATGATTCTTCGGTCTTTTATCTTGCCCTTTTCTGTTAAATTTTCTGCTTATCCTGGCAACGTTATCATGTTTAATACTTTACTATCTACGCTATCTTGGGACATTGTCATCTTTCAGTCAGTTCAATTTTCTGTAACTTTTTAATATAGTCTATCTTTCTTCTACTCATTCTTAAAAGAACTTCCGATTTTTCGGGACGTTTATCTTGCCTCTTTCTGTTCATTTTTTTTTTTTCTGCAAACTTTTCGTTAAATTTTTAAGTATCTCTCTCACTTCTCGTTTTTAAATTCCCTCAATACCATCTATTACCTGCAGTGTTTGGGTACATTTCATATATCTTCTCCTACTCATATTTTCTCCCTTGAATTTGATCTTTTATATATTAATCTTGCTACCGCCTAACGAGTTAGTCAGCTATGGACGATAATTATCTGATGATCAACAGGGTAATTAAAACAATTTCAAAACCCTGAAGTTCGTAGTCTCCTTATGTTAAATCAAATTTCTTAATGGTGGCGAGAATATAATAAAATAAATGCTACCACATGAAGGAGCCAAGAGAAAGCGAAAAAAAAAAAAAAATGATATATACAAAAAGGCAGAAATTCTAACATCAAAAAGTTTTAAAAATTAAAAGATACCACACTGAAGGTGCCAATCCCAAGTTGTAAAAAATTTCATATATATAGTCTCTCTCTCTCTCTCTCTCTCTCTTTATATATATATATATATATATATATATATATATATAATATATATATATATACGCAGAAATTTTAACATTTCAAAAAGTCCTACAAATTACAATATACTGTATAAAAAAAGAAAAAAATCAGACCTCAAATATCCAAAGTCACTTTCTAGGTACTTGGCACTAACGTGAGGTACAACCCGGAATCCAATAACCGTAATCAAGGAACTTATCTGTTATCTGATAAGCCGGGCGGTGCAGGGCCACATCAAATGGGAAACTGGGTGGAGATTACGGGTATGAGGGTGATAAGAAGGGTGGGGAGGAGGGGAGGGTCGGTAAAATGTAAAAAATAATAAAATGGGTGATTTGGAGTGGATGAAAGAGCTTGTGTTGTGATGGATTAAGGGTGTGACGTGGGTGGGAGAGGGAGGGGGAGACCGAAAGAGGAGAGGGAGAGGGAAAAGGAAAGGGACGGAGAGGGAGAAAGAGTGGGCGAACAACATGTTGAGGGAGTGGGAGAAGGAAAGGGAGAGGCAGTGGGAGAAGGAAGTGGGGAGGGACTGGGAGAAGTGGAGGGAGTGGGAGTGGGAGAAAAAAAGGGAAGAGGGGCTGGACAGAGGTGAATGGGGGAAGGATAGAGAATGGAGAGTGAGTAGGAGAAAGAAAGGACAAGGGACTAGGAAGAGGTGGATGAGGGAAAGAGGCAGGATAGAGAAGAGCTGAAATGGGAGACTGGAGGGAAAGAGGGAAGAAGAAAAAATTTTAACGTAAAGGAGGGGGGAAGAAGGGAAAAGGGAGGGATGGAGGAGGGGAAACTAAACGAAGGGAAAAACATAGGCATGAGGACAAACAGGAAGGGGGTAGAACAGAATGAAACAGGAATGTAATGAGGTGTGGGGACGAGAGAGAATAAAGATAAGGGAGAGAGGGAAGGAAAACAAAGATGAGGAAAAAAGATATGTGGGAAAGGAAGCGAGAAAATGAATGGTGACACAGGGAAACAAAAAAGCAAAACAACAGACACACAAGTGAAATCAGGAGGGAAGGAAATCAAGGAATAATGAAGGAGCGAAATGAAGGAATAGTGAAGGAAGGAAATGAAGGAATAATGAATGAATGAATATTTGAAAGAATGTCCCTATGAAGAAAGGCAGACACAAACACAAATGAATCAAAGAAAGGAAGCAAGATGAACAGGTAGGAAGAGGTAAGCTGGAAGGCTGAAAATAGAAAGAAAAGATAACGAAGAAAGGAGGCATGGAAGTATGGAAATTGAGAGGAAAGAAAAATAAAAGGAAGGTATAAGTGAAAGAACAAAAAGAGACGAAGGAATGAAAGACATGAAATGAACGTATGAATAAAAAAAAGTACTGAAGGAAGCAAGAAAGAAAACAGGAAGGACGGAAGGAAGGAAGAGGGATAAAAGGAAGGAAAGAAAAGGAAGGAAGACAGGAGGGACGGAAGGAAGGAAGAGGGATAAAAGGAAGGAAAGAAAAGGAAGGAAGACAGGAGGGACGGAAGGAAGGAAGTGGACGCTTACTGTGTCGCCCCCCCCTCAGCCCCGGCATGCATGGCGTCATCATCTCGAGCGTAGCGTGATATGGCAGGACCGTCTATCTTTTGCTGCCTTTATTTACGTCACCTGTCTCGCGTTTTCTTTTACATTTACTTCCTTTATTTACGTCAACATCCTTTATTTACGTCAACTTCCTTTATTTACGTCAACTTTATTTAAGTTGACAGTTTCATGTTCTTTTTACATTTACTCTTTATTTAAGTCAACTTCCTTTATTTACGTCAACAATCCCATGTTTTTTTTACATTTATTTCCTTTATTTACGTCAACTGTTCCATGTTCGTTTTATATTTACTTCCTTTATTTACGCCAACTACCTTAAATTTACGCCAACTCTTTTATTTACCTCAACTCCTTTATTTACGTCAACCTCCTTTATTTACCCCAACTCTCACGTTCTTTTTAAATTTCCTACATTTCTCTCGCTTTTCTTCCTTTTAATATGCCTTTTACTTCCTTTCCTTCTTTCAATTAGCTCATTTTTCCTTATATTTCCATGGGATCTCTCATTTCATCTCATTTTTTTTTTCATTTCATTCCTTTATTCAACTTCTTCCATCTTCTTCCAATATTTTTTCCATTTGTAATTCTCTGTCTGTCTGTCTGTCTCTCTCTCTCTCTCTCTCTCTCTCTCTCTCTCTCTCTCTCTCTCAAGCGTTGCGTGAAGCCATGTAAGCAAGACAGTCGATCTTTTCCTTCTTCCATTTTCTTCCTTTCTCTCATTTTTTTTCCCCTCATCATTCCCTTCTCCCTTCCTTTATTTTAACCCTAGAGAACGATACCTTTTATTTTTATTTATTTTTATTTTTGTATTTATTCTTGCAAGCTTCAGGCGATTTTCCTCAGCCTAAGGGGAAATTTCTTGCCGTGAAGGGGCCTTTTTTTTTTTTCCCCTCACCAGCTCCAAAGAACGAAGTATATTATTATTATTATTATTATTATTATTATTACTGCTGTTATTATTGTCGTTACTACTACTATTTGCCTACTACTGCTACTATTATTTTTATTATTATTATTATTATTATTATTACTGTCGCCGCCTGACCACTTCGTTCATTCTTCATTTCTTCATTTCCGCCATTCATTCATTCTAACCACTGACAGACGATTTTATTCACCCTCCTTTCATTCTCAGCTATCTTATTCATCTATCATTCTCGACTATTTTTTTTTTTTATCATTCCTTACATTCACGACAGTTTTTTCATCATTTTCCATTCATTCTCGCTACTGCCAATCTGACGCAGCCCGTAGCAATGTGCAGGACCGTGTGTTTGACTTGGCATTGTCCTTTGTTAAGCTTATCATATCGATTTTTTTTTTCTTCTGAACGCTGGAAGAGAGATGGTGAGAGGTAGAAGAGATAAATGAAAGGTAGAGGGAGACGGGGAGAAAAATGAAGAGGGGGCAAAGTGAGAGAAAAAATAAAGAAGGAGTAAAGAGAAACAGAATACGAAGAAAGAGTATAAGCACATAGAGAGTAAAAATGAAGAGATTACGAATGGGTAGAGGAAGATAAGGGAAGAAAATGAAGGGCAGAGGGAGACAGAAAAGAGATGCGAAGGAAAATTATCGGGAGGCAAACGAAAATAAAGAGAAGGGAGATACTACGAACCGAAATGAAAGAAATGGCAGATGAAGTAGGAGGAGAAAAACGAAGGAAAGAAAAATGATAAAGAGAAAAATGATGAAACGATAGAAGATGGAAGCGAATAATGAAGGAGCAACAGAAGAAGAAAGAAGAGAAACAAAAGCTAAAAGAAGACAGCAATAAAGGAAGGAGAGTGAATATGGGCGGATGTGTGAAGTAAAGGGAAGAGGCTGAGACGGGAGTGTGTGGCTGAGACGTGAGGTATGAGTGTGAGCTGGAATGTTTGGGTGTGAGGTTGAGATATGGAGAAGCATACGTGGATCTGAAGCATGAGGCTGTGTGAGGCAACGGTGAATGGTGTGAGGTTGAAGCGTGAGGCAAGCGTGAGAGGTAGAGGATGAGGTGAGAGGTAGAGGGTAAGGTGTCAGGTTATGATGTCTGATGGGGGAGTGAGGTCCTAGAAAAGCTGTCAGGTTGATATATAAGGTGGATTTTTAAGGTGGGATTTGAGGAAGAAAGGTTGAAGATAGAGGGATTAAGTAGTAGTGTGAGGCTATGATGCGAAATAAAGACTGATGCAGGCGTGTGCAGTAAAAGTAGAAGGAGAGGTCGAGGTAGAGGTGAGAGGTACAGGTAGAGGCAGAGGTTGAGAGGTGTGAGAAGCAAAGACAAAGGCAGATATAGAGGGCAGACGAAGAGGTGGCTGTTGAGGGAAGGGTGAGAAGTAGAAACAGAGATAGGGGTGTTGAGGTAGAGGTAGAGGGCTGAAGTGGAGGTATGGGTGTGAGATTAGAGGTGTGAGGTCACGGGAGAGGTTAGAACTCAAGCCGGCAAAGATGAAAAGGATGATAATGATAAGTATGGAAGACTCTGCGATAAATCATTGGCTAGGGAGAGAGATGAGGGGCATAGGGGAGGAAGAGGGGTGAAGAGGAAGGGAGGGGGAAGATAGGTGAAGAGGAAGAGGGTGAAAAAGGAGCAATGGTGAAGAGGATGAGTGAGAATGCAGGAAAGGGATGGGAAGGAAAAGGGGTAAAAAAAAGGAAAGAAGGAAAGTAGGGGTAGAAGGGGGTGGGGTTAGAAGGAAGGGGAACAGGGGTGAAGGAAGAGTGGGAATGAAAGGGATGAGAAAGGAAAAGGATATGAAAGGGAAAGGAAAGGAGAGAGGAAAAAGAAAATGAATCAAGAGGGGAGTGGAAGGGTGAATACAGTCTGAATCGGAATCGGAATAATTTACTGACATGTTTGAATATACTAAATGATATCATATGATACATCGCATCTCAAAACGGTAAAGATGTACAGTTCATGTAACATTTTTACATTTACAATTCCAATATATCTAATAACATATCAAGTTATAGACATTCAAGATTCATTTATATTTACCATCAGTTCAATTATTCTGTTACCGAAAAATCATAAAATATTCTTAGTTACGCCTGGTGGTCAAGTGGTAGAACAGTCAAGTCCGGAGTGGTGGTCTTGTCTTAAGCGAAACTGTTAGAATATATCAGACGTGAATGGGTGTTTTTCTATCCTGTAATCTGCTTTCAAGAATATAGGTCAGTCTCCTAGCGTTCTGAACTAAAGAAGGTAAGCAATGAAGAGTTTTACTGAAATTATTGGGTTAACGATTTTCAACACCTGACCTACTTCAATTATCCCCTTCTCATATATTCTTAGTAAACACAAAATAGTAACAGATGTCGTTAAAACCCCAGGTATCTAAACGTGAACCCGGTGGAAGGCAGGATGAAGTTGTCCTCCTCCCGCAGTCCACCTTTCTCCTTTCGGGGGATAGGGAAAAAGTCACGAGACATTTGAAGTAGCTGCCTGGGTATATCAGTGTCCTCGCAAGAAGGCGTCCCCCTCCAGCAACATACACAACATAAAAGACATAACTTAAATCGTACTCATTATAATACCCATCTGCCTTCGGGGGTTTGGGCAACATGTAACTATAAATTAAGGCTCTTGAATAATGCAAAACAAAGCAACTTCCCATTTCTGCATTTGACAAGGAAAAAAAAAAAATACCGCAACACGTTATCAGCCACGAGGCCCGCACTGGTGTGAACCCCTGCCTCACTCAACGATATGCATCACGAACAATGCGTCATGCCTCTGAGCCTGGGGTAAGGAAAGACAAGCAAAACCTCAATAATGAAACGTGAATATGGATGACACCGGCCTTCTTAATTCCTTCCTTATGTTGATTTTTTTTTTATAAACTTTATTCATGCTACCTCTAACTGATTTCGTTAAGTTTTTTAAAAAATATTGTAGTGAGGGAGAAAGGGTGGCCACAAACAAATCGCCTCCATGCCATTCTGTCCTCGGCCATCAGGCTTTCCTCTGTCCAATTCATACACCCCTCCCCTCTCTAGTTCACCAGCCCACCTCATCCTTGCATCTCATTCTTGGCCTCCCCTTCCCCCCTCCCCCTCCACCTCAATCAAACTCTCCTACTCAGTCTCTCATTCTCCCTGATCTCCACAAGGCCAATACAGACAGACACTCAAACCCTTTATCAGCAATATTTTAAAACACCGTCATGGGCACTTCAAATCAATCTTTCATAGCCCACTCAACAGATCATTTCCTTCACACATTTTTGGCAGGTTATTCTCACGCGTCAGTCATCGGGGGAGGTACTGATAGATGAGATAAAGGAGATAGTGATTGATGAGATACATGAACTTTAAAAAAATTTCGAAGGTCGTGAGAAAAAATGAATTAGCTTTAAATTTTCTGATGCAGTACGAAAAATTTTCGAGTGTTGAGAGATGTTAACTTTAATTTTTTCTATTCCATTTCTTCTCCTTCGCATAATATTATCCACATTTAAACAGATGAAGAACAAGGAAGAGAATTATACAGGGAGAAAAAAAAGACTGATGGAAAAAGGAAGAAGTAAGATGGGTTTAGGATACACAATGTCAAGTACTCGGGACAGAAGAAAGAGAGTATGAAAAGGGAGATGAGAAGAGAAGAGATGAGAAAATGAGAGATGAAAATGAGAGGGAGGGACGGGAAGATGAGAGGGGGAGACGGAAAGCTGAGAAGGAGAGAGAGGGGAAGAGTGAGAGGGTCTAAAGAGGGAAAGTGGGGAGTGAGAGGGTACGAATACTGATTTTTATACAGAGAAAGAAAAAGAAAAAGAGGGGAGGGGGGCTGGGTAAAATGTAGAAAATAAAGCTAAAGTCAAGATACGATCACTTTGAGATGCCTGAATACATTCCTTTTGTAAGACTGGAAGTTGAACGGAGAAAGACAGAGTGAGGAGGGCTGTTCCTATGATAACCAACTGTGTATGTGATGGACTGAGCATACCAATTAACTGTGCATTAGAAAGGTACACTAAATAAGGGGTGAGAGTGTGTGGGTAGACGGGTGCTGCGTGTCCGCCGGAATGTTGGGTGGCACGCAAGTAGTGGGTTCAGAAAAGCAGTGTCATGTTTAAGAATAAGAGTAAACTATGATAAAACACTGCTTATCTGATTTCTCAAAAGAAGTCATCTAAGAGGCAGAGAAGCAAGAGCGGACGAAGAGGTATGGGGAAGAGGCAGGTGAAGAACGAGAGGTACGAGAAAGTGATGCCAGGGATGTGAGCGGCGAGAGAGAGTGAGATGAAAGGTGAGTGTGTGAGAGCGAAAAGAATGGGGGGCCAAGATTGGAACGAGAGTGTGGGGTGAGAGAAATAAAGACAAAAGGTGAATAAAGGGAGGGAGGTGAGAAGAGTGAGCGAAAGTGAGATGGAAACGAAACCAAGAGTGGGGTGTGAGGGAGAGTAGTGCGAGGGGACGGAAAGGGTGATAACTGAAGGAGAAGTGAGAGGGGACCGAGAGGGTGAAAACCGTGAGAGGCGAGAGAGGACTGAGAGGGTGAAAAGAGAAGTCTGTGGGAACCGTAAGGGAGAGATGTGAGAGGGAACCGAGAGGGTGAGAAATGAGAGAGAAGTGAGAGGGACCGAGAGCGTGAGAAGTGAGAGGGAACCGAGAGTGAGAGGGGACCGACAGCGTGAGAACTGAGAAGAAAGTTAGAGGAAAGCGAGAAGGGGATACGTAGAAAAGAATGGAGTAGGAGCAAGACATGTTAGAGGTAAGTGAAAAGACGGGCGAATTAAAGCGATATTGAGGGGAAAATGAGAAGGAATATAAGAGAGCTAGCACGAGATGAGAAAACAAATGAGCCTAATTAATGTGGGGGAAAACAAGGAAAGGAGAAATAATGAGAGAGGGAGAAAAGCGAAAGATAAAAATAACGATAAAAAGGTAGGACAAGATAAAAAAAAAAAAAAAAACTAGGACGATACGGTAAAACAAAAATATTAATGTATATACACATAGATAAATTAAAAGGGATGGGAGAGACACCAACTGAACAAAGAGAAAGAGTAATGCCAAGAATACAAAATAAGGTAAAAGGGGGAGAGAAAAGAGACGTTAGAGAAGAGAAAGAACTAATGACAAATGGGAATGCGAAAAACGAAAAGACAGTGATGGTTAAATTGGTCGAAGAGGGGAAATATAAGTACAATAAAAAAGTTTTTAAATGTAAAGAGAAAAATGGAAGTGTGCAAGACGGAAAACGGGAAATCAACTAAAACAAAATGATGTTGAGAAAAGAATAATGACACAAGAGAAACAAAGAATTAATTAAAACTGGACGAGAGGGAAGAAGAGACAATAAATGAGGGAAGTGAAAAAGGATGATGAATGATGGAGGCAGAGAGTGAAGAGAAAACGAAGACAATACAGTGGAGAGGAAGGAAAGGGAAGAAACCGCTATAGACAAGGGCGAAAAAAAGAAGAAAAATGAGAGAGAGAGAGAGAGAGAGAGAGAGAGAGAGAGAGAGAGAGAGAGAGAGAGAGAGAGAGAGAGAGAGAGAGAGAGAGAGCCCTCTCCTTCCTTGCATGATCCTCAGCATGTTTTTTCCCTCCCTGCGCAAATCTCATGAATATAAAACAGGGGCTCGAAAAACACAAAACAGGAAGGGGAGGAAAAAAACACGCTGCCTGAGAGAATGGGGTAGGCAGACAGGGAAATTAAAAGCAGGCAGGGAGATTAAATATAGTAACCACCCTAGATAGATTAGGGGTCTGATAGATGGTAGCCAGACAGGTAGATAAATGATATAGGTAGGTAAACACAGGCTGACAAACGTATATGAGTGAGGGATGAGGATGGCAGGAAATTGATTAAAGCAGCTAACTTGATTGAACTCTATGATCAGGCATCTGGTGGGATAGGCAGATTGATAGATGACAGACAAGTTAAGGAAGAGGAGGCAGGATATTCAAGCAGCTAACCTGAATGAAATCTGGGAAGCAGGTATCCAATAAGAGGCAGATACATGACAGTAATAGATTTGCAATGACACAGATAAATACATAAACAGACAGACAGACACAGACAGACAGATGAATGCAGATATAAGCGTGAAGGAGGCAGAATGAGAGGAGGAAGGAAAATGAAAATAAACACAGCGCTTTGGAAGAACTTTGTATCAGGATAATGTAATAAACGAATGAATAAACAGGCTAGGCTTCATTATTTACAAGATTAAAATGATCAGCTGTATCTCTGGATTAACAACACAAACCCTGGACATGTAGCTAGGCAGGATGAGCTTCATATTTAATTAACTGTATCTTGTGTATTTCATTATAATAACATATCGCTATTTTATCAGTG
This sequence comes from Coenobita brevimanus, assembly GCF_032717465.1. Taxonomy (NCBI): domain Eukaryota; kingdom Metazoa; phylum Arthropoda; class Malacostraca; order Decapoda; family Coenobitidae; genus Coenobita; species Coenobita brevimanus. The sequence goes on from NC_136998.1 coordinate 34,622,056, forward strand.
TCTAATAGTCATGTGTGTCAAAATTAATAAGAATCTAACCAATCCACATTTTTTTTTTTTTTTTTATAGAACCCATCCTTAATCAATTAAGGAATCAGGTGACCAGCATCTGAGGGAGATAAAGAGGCTTGGCTTCAGAAATTACTACATTTATCTCGTTTTATTTTAGATTTACTTATTAATAACTACCCACCCTTACCCTACCTCGTACTCCTTATACGCCTTGAATGTTAAGTATAATGAGAAGTATTACCGTACCTAATTATACTCATCCGTAAGTTTAGAATATAATAAATAGGTTACAGTAGATTAAAACAATTATTATTAAGTTGGCCTACTTCTAAATTTTCTTTTCTATCTACTTTCTCCTCAAAACAGTCATGGAGCAAAGCAGTACGACCGTGTGTGTGTGTGTGTGTGTGTGTGTGTGTGTGTGTGTGTGTGTGTGTGTGTGTGTGTGTGTGTGTGTGTGTGTGTGTGTGTGTGTGAGAGAGAGAGAGAGAGAGAGAGAGAGAGAGAGTTGTAAGGTCTAGAAATAGAGTCGCGCGCCATCTGTTGCCTCAGAGGGGAACATGTCATTACAGGTGGCGGGCTACTGGGGTGGAGACGTACACACACAGACACACACACACACACACACACACACACACACACACACACACACACACACACACACACACACACACACACACACACACACACACACACACACACACACACACACACACACACACACACACACACAATATTTACAACCGTATCATTAGAGGCAAAGACAACGATATCTGATAGAACTGGCGCCCTTACTTATGAGTTTATGCAGGTGAATAGAGTGGTTCTGTGTGTGTGTGTGTGTGTGTGTGTGTGTGTGTGTGTGTGTGTGTGTGTGTGTGTGTGTGTGTGTGTGTGTGTGTGTGTGTGTGTGTGTACAAATTAGTGATAGCTGCGTGAGTGTGTGCAACTGTGAGAAGACTGTGCGTGAGTGTGTGTATGCACTTGTATAAATGAGCGAGATGTGTGCGCGAGTGTGATGAATAGTGTGCGTGAGTGTGCGTCAGTTTTAGAATGTGTGTGTGTGTGTGTGTGTGTGTGTGTGTGTGTGTGTGTGTGTGTGTGTGTGTGTGTGTGTGTGTGTGTGTGTGTGTGTGTGTGTGTGTGTGTGTGTGTGTGTGTGTGTGTGTGTGTGTGTGTGTGTGTGTGTGTGTGTGTGTGTGACAAATTCTACCTCACGCACTGCCTGACTAGTCCTAAGAATCCTGGTGTGAGAAATGAGATGAGAGATACGAGAAGAGAGATGGGAAGGGACTGGAATAAAAATAGAAAAGAGGAAGAGAGAAGAGAAAAGAATAAAAAATAAAAGAGAGATGGGAGGGATGGGAAGGCAAGGGAAGAGAAGAGAATAGAAGAGACAAGAAACGAAGGAAATGGGTGAGATGAGAAGAAAAAGAAGACAAATGTAGTGAAACAAGGAAAAGCAAGATTAGGAAAATGAGAAGAAAAATGAAGAGAAACGCAGAAATGGATGAGAAGAGAAGACAAGAGAAGTGAAGAGACACGGTGAGAAGGAAAAGAAAAGTGTAGAAGAGAAGGCATGAAAAGAAAAGAAAAGAAGAGGGAGAAGAAGAGAAGTGAGAGGTACGGTACAGAAGTGAAGGAATGAGAAGGTCACACAAGGAAGCACAGAAAAAGTTTGGGAATTGGGAGAAGAGAGCAAATGAGAAAAAATATGATGGAGTAAAGCTCCCATGGAAAACAGTACGAATCTAATGGAGAAAATAAAAGGACGACCATACTCTAACATCTTCCTGCTTCCTCCATTCCCCCTGTCCCCCCACCCTCTCTCGCTCCCTCTCTCATCTTCGTGCTCCCCCTGTTACCTCCCATCCACATCTCCCTGCCTTCTTCCCTACCATCCCTCTCACTCCCCTTCTCTAAACCCTCCACAACACCCCTCCTCTTCTACCTCTCACCCCAACATCCCTTGACAATGGCCACTGGGACTGACAACAGAAGTACACAGAACGATCTAATCATTCCCCACTCACGTCCTGGCACCCGTGTGGTACCAAAATAAGATGCTATTTTGTAAAGCCGTATGTAAAGCTTAAAGTAAAAATAATCTGTAACTTATACCTAACCACCTTGGTCTATTAAATACAGTTTCGGGTGTGGTACCAAAATCAACTGCTGTTCTGTAAGGCTTTAGTTAGTGTTTAAATATTGTCTGTGGCATAGAATTATTCACGCTGACATTTTAAATTACTTAATATTTATAACAACAGGTGACCCGTTTGAGAATGCGCTTGCCTTATAAGGTGACTTTATAATGAATATACAGTAGTTGTACGAGAAAGCGAGGGGCAAACTCGGAAAAAATTACACATAGGAAGGCAAAAAAAAAAAAAAAATACATATAACAAGGTATAATCGAAGAAAAACACACATACAAGTAGCAAGGCAAACAAAGACATAACGGGACAAGGTAAAAAAAACAAACACAAAGGCAAAATAAAAAAAATACACATAAAGCAAAGTCGAAAAAAGAAAACACACACACAGCAAGGCAAAGTCTAAAAAAACACACATAGAAAGGCAAAGTAAAAAAAAGTTACACATAGGAAGACAAAAGCGAAAAAAGAAATTACACATATCAGGGGGAAAAAAACAGGACAAGGCTAAGTCGATAACTATAATACAAACACATACACACACATATATAGATAGATAGATAGATAGATAGATTCAGAGTAGTCATGAAACACCCTCTCGTTCACCATACAAACAACAAACATCACTCACAACAATGATATTACCAGTGGATGAAACAGAAGTAACAGGAAACATGGCGTTAACAAGATCATAAGGCTTATTGCATACCAGCAGAAATATAAATCTTAGTCTTACAAGCAGAACCACAGCGGAAATGGCAGTAGTACTTTAAGCAGGGGATGACCTCAGCAGAAAGAGCAGTAGCACAGGGTATAAACGTGGCAAAAGCGAGAGAGAGAGAGAGAGAGAGAGAGAGAGAGAGAGAATCAATGATAATACCAGCTTTTTTACCAGCTTTTTTTTTTTTTTTTTTTTTTTATAAACCCAGCAGAGTCGTTATTCCATACCACATTGCGACAGACAATGAAGTGGATGTTCCGATACCGAGATGTCAGGTATTTGGGGTGTACCTGTCTATCCACCTATCAATCTATCTGGCTCTCTACTCCTTTATCTATCTTTACCTATCTATCCATCTCATCTAATCTTTCCATACGTGTTTCATTTTAACATATCCCATTTCGCTCTCTTTATCAACCACAGTCTACCACTTCCACCAACGCTGATCACCACCACTGTCACCAACATTCATTACCACCACTACCACCACCACCACCACCACCACAACAACCACCGCAAGGATGAGACAAGTGGAGTGTGTCACGAAGGCCCAGAAGCAGGTCAACATTCCCTTCTCTTCCCTTCCCTTCCCTTCTGTGCTCTTCGCTTGCTTATTTTCTGCCCTACTCTTCCCTTCCCTTATTCTTCCTTAAAACTATCTCTTTCTTCTCTTCTCTCACTCCCTCCATCTTTCCTCTCCTTCCTCACTTCCCTCCATCCATTCCCCTCAACCCTCCCTTCCTCCATTCCCTCTTCTTTCCCTTCATCTCCTCTCCCTTTTCTTCACCTCTTCCAGCCCTCCCCTCCCCTTCTCCCAATCCTCCATCCATTCCCTCTTCTCTCAATCACTCCATCTCCTCTTCTCTCTTTTCACCTCTTCCCTGCCTCCCCTCCCTTTCCTGCCTCCTCCCCCCCCACCCTCCCTCAGAGCCTCCCCCACAATTACAGGCGGGCAGATGGGACCAACCCTTGCACAACCCTGATATAATGATGCTCAGTGAAAGCTGCCTGCCTGCCTCCCCGCACTGCCTCACTCACGCCTGCCTCACCCACCCACCCACCCCGGCCGCGCCGATTCACCCAACCAATCCCTGTCTCTTCCACTCACTCACCCAAATTCTACCTTACCCACTCATCCCTGCCTTACTCTCACTCAACTCCTACTTCACCCACTTATCTCTGCCTTTCCCATCCGCCCACTTAGTCTCACCCACTCACCCATCCATCCATCCATCCACCCTTGTCCCTGACGCCAGTCTTAGTCACTCCCGTTTCATCCACACCTCACCTATGCCTGTTTCGTTCCTGTCTCACCGACTTCTGCCTCACTCACAGCTTCTTTTCTGTTTCACTATTCCTGTCTTACTCCTGTCTCATCCACCAGCACCCCATCTACACCCACCTTTTCCCCTTCCCCACCCACCACTGACTCATCCATCGAAATCTCATGTCTTTCATATTTTCTTTTTACTCGTTTCCCCTTAGCCTTATAACAACCCTTTCACAGCGATGATGTCTATTTGTAGTTTCTTTCCTTGGCACGTATTCTCGTCGGTTGAGGAAGCTCCCTAACACCTCTCCATATGCGATTTAATTTGCACATTACACCTTTCTGTCCTCTTCTGTGTTACACATATCCTTCCAATATCGCCATACTCTGCATACATAACATACGAAAGAACTTCAACCAGCCATATCCAACACTAAGTCGCTAAGGAAGAGGTGCTAGGGAGTATCTTTACCTGATGAGATTACGGGCCCTTGACTCTTTATTAATTCATCCCTCATACCTCCCATGTCTCATTCAACTCATTAAGCTTCACACACTTAACATCCCCTCATGCATTACTTATATACAATCTCATATTCTCACTCACACTTCACATATCAAGTCTTAGTTATATTTCAAGACAAATTCTGCTTTCATATCAAACAACATAATATACCCTATAATTTCTCACTTCATAACTTACAAACCTGCATCACACCTACCTCTATCATTCACTCTTACCTCACTCTATAATTTCATATTTTTATCGAATATTACACCAAATAATTTAATCTATACATCTAATAATTTTTCGCTTGATAACTCACAAACCTGCATCACACCTATGTCTATCATTCACACTTTTCTTAACTATATAATTTCACATCTTTACTGCACATTTCCAACCTACCTTACGTCCAATCATTCGTTCTTATCTCAACATGTAATTTAGTCTCTTTACCCTACAACTTCTCTCTTATTTATAAACTCAATTCACATCTGCCCATGTTATTAGTCTGGAATAATCTCAACACCTACCTTTATCTGTGCTCACCCTACAATTCTCCATTTCCTACAAACTTAACTTATCCCTACCCCTGCTATCCATCATCGAATTTAGTTACATCGTCTCACTTCACAACCTCCAAACCAACCTAATGTCTGCCTCACGTCTTGCAATAACGCGAGTTTTAAAAAATGTTTCTCAAAGGCTTCACGTTTTAACCATGTATCAGATTATGTCCATTACCACACTGCTCCATTTTACCTCCCTTCGTAATAACCTCATCTCTCTTGCCACATCTTCTGTCAAAGCCTCATCTCCCTTCCTCATCTTTTATCACATTTCATCACCTCATTTCACTGCTTTACCTGTCATACCTCACTTCTCAACACTGCCTCACCTCTCATAACATTCTCACGTCTCATCAATGCTGCATTTCTTGCATCACCTGTCATCACTAACTTACCGCCTGTTTCTCACCTCTCATAACTACCACACCTCTCATCACATCATCATCGTTCACTGCCTAACTCATCACTTCATCTTCTCTCATTGCCTAACCTATCATCATCTCATCTTGCACTACCACCTCCCTTCACACCTTCCACCTTCACCTCTTTTTTCCTAATATTACCTCCTTCCCCTCTCCTCACGTCTCGCCTCACTGCCCACATGGCGTACGACTCACTACCACCCCTCACGCCGCCTCACACCACCTTTTTACATGTCACATCTCACACATCACGACCCAGCGCAACCAGTGGCGGATGTGGCACAGGCATAACTGAAGGGGAGGACAGGATCAATGAGAACGAGTTAATGAAATCTAGGTACTTTTCCTAGCCCCCCCTTATGTTAACGCCCCCCCCCTTTCTCTCTCTCTCTCTCTCTCTCTCTCTCACACACACACACACACACACACACACACACATACACACACACACACACACACACACACACACACACACACACACACACACACATACGCAATACTTCCAAAAAAGAGCATAAGCGCACCTGGCTAAGCATATAAAACAAGCATTAGGAGAAGCATTAACTTAAAATCTACGCCTGGTTACAAGTTTACGGTTTAAGCTCTTTTGTTAAACAGTACTTGTTTATAGTATGGCACACAGCGATGAAGTAAAGATTTGCCAGCATCCAAGTTTATCATAAACCTCATGAAAAATATAAACAAACGAAATTTTAAATTAACTTAAAGAATGATGATGGGGAAAGTTATTAACATCACATTTAAAACGCAAACTTCAGTGGTCTAAGACAAAATGTTCTGATTTCCCATTATGGAAACATTTTATATATATATATATATATATATATATATATATATATATATATATATATATATATATATATATATATATATATATGTATAATCACATGCCACAACTGTATATTCACTTCAGCATAACAAGCAAAAAATGAAAATGACAATGTCAACCAGACACAAATAAAATACTCAACACGTGGAGCCTATAAACACGACTACTTTCCACTCCTTAGTGACCAGCGACCACGTGACTTTGTTTATAGTGAACAGCTGGGGACGGGAGGCGACACGCGGTGGGCACGCACGATTGAACAGACAAGCAACGTGTATTATCTTTTCATGCATCTTCGCGTGGATGGGCTTGTATTATTTTCTGCGTCTTCGCAAGGACGTGTTCTATCGTTTTCTACCTCTTTACATGGATGAGTTTTGTGCATCATTTATTTACTTTTTTATTTACATCCATTTATTTATTTCTGCCTCTGCATGGACGATTTCTATCTTTTTCTACTGCTTCATATGGAAGGGTTCTATCCGTTTCTACCTCTTCACATGGACAGGTTCGATCTCTCTCCGCCTCTTCACATGAGCAGGTTCTATCTTTTTCTGCCTATTCTCATGGACAGCAGACAAACGACGTGTTTTTTTTCTTTTTCTGCCTCTTCACATGGACTTTTTTTTTTTTTTTTGTATCTCATGGGCGTCTTTTTTTTTTTTTTTTTTTTTATCTCCTGCCTTTCCGCATGAACAGGCTTTATCTTTTACTACCTCTATCTTTTTCTGCTTCTTCACATGGACGGCAGACGTGGGGCGCTGTGGGGGCCTTGAAACACCGACGCAATACCGTGTTGCGAGATGTTTCATTCGCATTCTCACGTTCCCGTATCAAGGTGAAGGAATACTGAGTGGATTTTTTGTAATACCATCAGCCACTGCGTTTATTTTTCATTTTAACCCTTTTTTATTTTAAATTTTTATCTTCATACTTCCAAAATGGTTTTATTCAGTTAATGTGAACGCCCCATAGTGGTGATGGAGTTGGTAACCCTTGCAATTGACATAAAACTATCGTAAACTTAATGAAATCGTCTGAAGGTACCAAGAAAAATAAAAATACATCACCAAGTGATTTTATCGAGCACTGTTGTTGTTAAGGTACCCTGGTATGCCTGGCCGGGCAGACTCATCATCCGCAGGCAAGTATCTGCCTCTACACGGCCGTTCTCTGTGCAGTGAACCGATATTCCTCTGCGGCAAACAGCGCTCACAGCAAAGCGCAAGGAAGAGTTTGGATGTTTGGCTCCTGGATGGACGCCGCATATTCATGTCTTTCCACACACTTAACATGGGTACCATAGTAAGCTCCACATCAACGTAGGACATGCTTTGGTATGATGGTATCATCTGTTATATTCAGGATACCACCATACGACTTTGTTTAACCTACAGGGAGATATTTACATGAACTGTTTAACACATTCACCTGGCAGCAGCAAGAACAAATACTATGTCGTCACCGTATGGAACTGGTAATGGGGGGCTCTCCGACCGTTTCAATCTGACACGCCTTTCCTAAATTGACCAAAATCATCTGCTGGTAGTATGAAATAAATAACAGAGGTACTGATAAAACGAGTCATCACAGTGAAAGTCAGCCTCCAGATAACAATTTCTAAAACGGATTTGTTCTTGTTAGCGCCATAAATTCAGCTTAAGAGCCGCGTTTTGTAGTATAAGAGTTAATGGTGAACGGGAGGAAGGAATTTTCAGGTAACTGGGTCGCCTCATCTACGACAGGGTGGGCAAGAGGGTCGCTGTTCCCTGTTTTATCTCATCAGTTTGCATTCACGTTATGTGTCGATGGCCATTTACCTCCATCCCTTCCTTTCCAGCAATCCAGATGGCAGAGTTTATGGTCTGCTGGGCGGAGGAGTACAATTCAAGCTAGCCTTTTAAAACCGTGGACTTTTTTTTTAATAAACATTTTAACTGAGGGACCCCCCACCCCTCTCTCTCTCTCTCTCTCTCTCTCTCTCTCTCTCTCTCTGGGGGAAAAATCTTGAGGACTTCTGGCCTTTGGTTCCTTTTTTCTTGCAAAAGAAAAAAAAAATCGAAACTTACTGTGGTGAGGGGGTTAATGGAGGCCACCTATAATTTTGTGTATGGTTATTTTTTTATTTAACTTTTTTTTTCTGTTCATCTTGTAAAAAAAAAAAGCTCTTGAAAAATAAATCAGAATACATTAGTTCAGAGTAAAACAAGTACCGAACAGGAAAGACATCATAGAAAAAGTCCTGACAGCCATTAGAGTCCATCGTCCCTTGCTGAAAGTCGGCATTATGGGCTTTACGACGTGGTGGAGGGAAGACAACAGCATACAAGCGCGTGGGTAGTCACATCATTAACGATATATGTCGGTTGCACAATGCTCTGACCACCATCTATGTGCTTGTGTACAGTCAGTGGAATACGCATCGTTACTCTCTCTCTCTCTCTCTCTCTCTCTCTCTCTCTCTCTCTCTCTCTCTCTCTCTCTCTCACACACACACACACACACACACACACACACACACACACAGGTACTCATATGCATCTAGAGCTTACCCCATCCATCTGCCCTACCCTCCTTAATTCCGCAGAGCCACAGGTACTCAGCCACCCCGTCAAAGAGATCACGACCCCAACCACCCATAAAACCATACACACTCACTTCAATAAGCAAAGTATGAAGGGGAAAAAAAAAAAAAAGACCAAACCTTGAATCAAAAGACCATAGCTATGTACTGACCCCATCCGACCTCTCATTATGCACTGCGGACTGGAAAACATACCTAACTGATGAGACCGTATGGACGAAACGATCTAAAAATGATAATAAAAAATGATAAAAATATAAGAAATCAAGCTTTGAATAAAGAGATAAAGAGACAATAACCACGAACTGACCCCATTCGACCTCTCATTACTTATATAGGACGGGAAAAAATACCTTGGAGGGAGAATCATATGGGCAAATTTCTCTCCCTTCTCCCCCTCCTTAAAAAGAAAAAATATATATAAATAAGAACCAGGCATCAAATAAAAAATATCTAACTATACCACTATTGACTATCCGGTCTCTTGTTACTTGTACAGGACGGGGAAAAAAGCACCTTACAGAGTAGACCATACGGGCAGACTCATAAAAGAAAAAAAAAAAAACAAGCATCAAATCATACGTGTATGGGCTATGAACTGACCCCATCTGACCTCTCATTACTTATATTCGAAGGGAAAATATACCTTATCGTTAGGGTGTATAAAGGTGAAACTGTTAATCCTCACCTGTGGAACCCATCGACCCTATGTTTCACCAGACCAGGCCCTACATTGTTCCAGGCAAGAGGAAAAATGAGGAGGGGAAGATGGGGATACGAGATGGATAAGGTGGATGAAGTTGGGGGGGAAAGGAAATTTGAAGGGGAGATGATGGCACGAGACAGATAGGGTGGGATGAAGTTAAGGAGTGGGAAATTTAAAGAGGGGAAGATGGGGGTAAGAAATGGATAAGGAGGATGAATTTACGCTATGTTATTTATTTATGTACCTGAGGGAATGTGGGAATAAGTGAAATAAGACTCAGGGCATGAGGTTATAAAAGATAACCCCCTCATCATCGGGACAACTCTAGTATGCTATTCCATCTACTGCCTACGACTCCATTCAGGTGAGAGTACACAAGCTTGAGATTATAATTATTGTCGCCATTAACCTTCTTTTGGACAGGGCAACTTTGGTATTGTATTCCAATTAACATCAGACGATATTATTTAGCTCAGTGATTCACTGGAGCCTCAGAGCAAACCAATCTTTACCATATATCAATCTCCTTAGAAAGCAGTTAAAAATAATACTGCTTGACTGTCTTCACTTTAATTCACTCCAGCTTATGCCGAAGATGAAAGCATAGACAATTAAATTCTATACACAAGGTCATGAAACTGTGAGGAAATTATTACATCTATTTTGTACAGAATTTAAGCGAAAATTTAAGGGAAAGTATGTGAGAAAAGTAACAGATTTACTTTACACCCAATTTAAGCAAAAAATTTAAGGGAAAGAAAGTATATGAATGAAGTATCGGGTCTGCTTTATGCCAACCCTGCCCGGCCATACACACACACACACACACACACACACACACACACACACACACACACACACACACACACACACACACACACACAAACTCCCTCTCCTTCAGATCGTGCCCCACTTTCCCTCCGTCTCCTTTATTCTATGGGGCAATCCAATTTCGTGTTCCGTCTTTGCCTATAAAAGAGAAGAGGCGATTGACCCTTTTCTGATGGTTTAGGTTTTACTCTTCAAAGGCGGGTACGTCTCTCATCTTTAATAAAACCGTCTGGCGCTGAAGAAAATATAAGTTCCAACTTTTTTTTTTTTTTTTGGGGGGGGGGGGGATGGGGGAATTTTTTTTTAGGGGTAAATGTGGATGGACTACCCCTGTGTCATGTTCTTAAATTTCTGGTTTCCACATATCGTCAACGAGAACGCAATATCGAGCACTGAATTATCTCACTTCTGAAGCCCCCCTCTCTCTCTCTCTCTCTCTCTCTCTCTCTCACACACACACACACACACACACACACACACACACAAACCACGACCCACACTATAACACTTCAAACACCTTAATAACACAGGCGCTCGCTTAAGATCCATCCTAACTACTACTTCCCGTTACAATCCGTCACAACCTTCCGCCACCACCCCTCATTACAACCACCAACTACCACAATTATCAACTCACACGCTGTAATCTGCCGACTCAACACTACAATTCCCACCACCATCAACATACGCGATACATTTCGGCTAAACACGTATCATTTGTCAAACAATGTCTCCTACTCTTTCCACTGCCAACTACGGCTATCATCAGTTACAACTAATATTACCACTACTACAGCCCATCAATCACCACATCAGTCATTCTACTACCACTGTTTTACGCAAGCGTGGATCCGCATACAATAAAAGCGTATTGTTTTTTCTACGAAACCGCTGATATTTCTACATTAAATGAGCTGCTATTTCTCTCTCTCTCTCTCTCTCTCTCTCTCTCTCTCTCTCTCTCTCTCTCTCTCTCTCTCTCCTACAGTAGCACGTTTTCACCTACCTCTACCACCATCCAGACTTTAACGCTTTTTGACCTCTGATTGCCACGGGAAGGAGGAAGGAAGATTTAGAGGCAGGATAATTTTTCGATTTCGTAGGTGGGGACGCCTACCCTCCACTCATTTGATGTAGTGCTAAAATAAACTAGACTATAAAAAACCGGCTATAACAATTCAACCATCTATCACTATGTCCAACACGTCCACTTTGATCATTACTTTCGTCATGCATTGTCAAATCCACCATATCGTCCAAACACACAAAACTTATTATTTTTACAACAACATTCACAAACATACAGTCACAATATTCGCTCCCCATCATATTCACTTCTTTTATCATCTCACTATCTGCACCACAGCATCTCCTGTTTACACTACGCATTATATAATCTCCGTTACTTAGTAGAGGTTCATCATCACGGTCACTATCATCTAATCGCAGTATTCGTTCACTTACACTTATTCTTTCCCCTATCACCTCACCAGCATAACCACCATTTCTGCCGTATTATCATCACATTCACCGCATCCACTAAACACATAATGTTTCCTCCATTACTTATCTCTAATACCACACACACTACCATCCAATCACAACATTCTCTAACCATAAAACTGATCCAATCACTATCTTTGCTCACCATTAACTTCACTTGCTTCGCCAAATTTATTCATCCTGTTAATTTTATCACTACTTAGCGTCACCTGCAACCACTTTCACTAGCAGTTCAGATCACCTCTTTCATACTCAAGCACACTTTAAGTCTCATATTCACAACATTATTTCCCAGAGCAAATCATCACACCACTCATCTCATCACACTCACCACTCCACAAAATCTCCCTCTCTCTCAGTCACCCAACACCACTCAGTACACCAGGGCAACAACACACTACCTCTGTCCCCCTGCTCGCTGGTCTTGATAAGTTCCATATCTCCACCCCCTCATCACCACTCACCACTGTCACCTCACCACCCACCATACAGTTACAATTCTACACTCACCACACCAATGCCTCTTCACCCACACCACACACCACTAATCCTCACTCCCAATATTCACCATAACACGCCATTTACCACACCACAGCACTCACTACACCACATCACACCCTTCACCACACGAACCACACCTATCATAACAACAAAGAAATAATATCGCAGCACCTCACTATCTTCTGGTCCTCACATAATAATATACAGCACAACACACCACTAACTTCAACACACACACACACACACACACACACACACACACACACACACACACACACACACACACACCGCAGGGCCACAACAATACACCCCCTGCCCCTCTGTTCCCTGGTCCTGGTAAGCTTCTTATCTCCAGACCCTCATCCTCTCCTCCAAGACCGCCTCACCAGAGCTATATATTATTTCCTCAGATGTACGTGTGTGTGTGTGTGTGTGTGTGTGTGTTGGAATGTGTACGCATGCATGTTTGCGTTATCTAAGAAGGCTTGTGCGTGTAAAAGAAAAACACGAAAGGCAACGCTCAATCCTGGAAAACACCACCATCATAAGACAACCAAAATTAAAAACAACGAGCCAATATAACCACAACTTCACATTATTACTGGTCTGAGGCTTCATATACTCCCAAGACGATGATAGAGGAAGCTAAAAAGTGGGAGTAATTTGCCGGATGATGTCATTAATTACGAAGCTGCTGGTTATTGGGCGCTGAGGCGGTGCACGACCCGATATCTTGCCTACTTTCTCCATTTGCGTTTTTCATTCTTAAGGATCTTGTTCGAGTCAGCTTAGGAAGTTCAGTAACAACTTCTTCATAAGTTATTTTCTTTATCTGCTATTCTGATATTTTCTTGGATGTTATTTATGCAATCTATTTTGACATCATAAATGGAAAAATAGAATAAATGGGAATAATAAGGTACAATACACTAAATTAATCGCTAATGAGGTGGCACTAGACAAACTCCTAGACTCGAATTCCCGCCGGTTAACGAAACTCTCTAACCCCTTTTCCTTAGCGAATTAGTTTTAGATTTGGGTGGATAATATTCTTTTATATGTCATTTATGCAGAGTATAGTGATATTGAAAGGACTTTTGATCTACAGAAGGGGACAGTAGGGTGAAATGTGCAAACGAAATCGATAAGGAAAAGGTGTTAGAAGAATACAGGCTCTAATCTCCAATTAAGTTCTAAAAGGGATACGAATCTTGGCAACCTGTTCTCTCCCCCTTTGTAAGCACAGGCAATCAGTTTATCTAAATAGCTTCAGGAAAGGCCCATTTGTCCTTTGCTTTCATCTCAATAACTTAACGACGGCCAGAGTTACACGGCACTTGTGGGGGGAACAAATAAAAATAAAATGAATAATTAAAAAAAAAAATAGTATCGTTACTTTCTGGTTTTACGTTTTGAAGCATACGATGAGAAGTTTTGACATACCATTATTATTAATTATTATTATTATTATTATTATTATTATTATTATTTAAGGGAGAAAATTTCTTACACTAGCTCGGTTTTCTCTTAGTTGGACATAATCGTTTTTATTGATTTTTTTTTTTTGCCAGTTAAGCTAAATCGTCTGGTGTTAGCCTGAAGAAATAAGACTATGGCCGTTTGTAAGCTACAGAAAAAAACACTTTCAACAGATCATCCTCCAGTGGAACCTTTTTGAGCACCGGCGATGCAGTGGGAATGAGATATTGAGCTCCATATGGTCCACCGCGATGCTCATCTTTGCCTGCTACAATTTATGGTCGACAGGCATGGTCTTCTGGCTCAGACAAAAACTTGCGGACGTCATCATATTCAATATTTTATTATACTTTTACGTCATAGATTTGGCTGCTATACAAGTAGTTAGTAAAGTTAGCACGTCTCTTAGCAACAGCATACTTTAATGTGTTTTAACGCTTGAGAGAGACGCTTGGTGCGGCTAGAGGGACGCCTTCAAGCGGTGGCGCTTATATGACTTGGTGGTATAGCTGCCTGGTTATACAAATAACAAACGTCCCTCAGTCTTCTCCATATCCCCCAACAGAAAGATGGTGGACTCCAGAAGAGGGGGAGCACTGTCCTGCAGTCCACCGAGTTCACATTCAGATGAGCCAAGGGTAACTACTGTACTAATAAAGCTTGACCAGGGAAACTTCGAGGTCTTCGTCCTAATGTATAAACCCACTGTATCGAAATGTTACCCAATACCGAACAACATTACTTTTGATGCAAGACTCGTATCTCCAAACAACAATGGCAAGTAAAGAGTGCTCCATTAATGAGGAGAGCACAGTCCGACATGACCTACAGCACATTATCCCAGAGGTCTATCTATAATCCCTGCTCCTTAACTTTGCCCAGATTTTGTCCATGTGTAGCTTACTTCACGTGGTTCACTGGTAGAAATATATAACAGTGATTCCACATGCTTTTCAAAGAACTTCTCTATGACAAGCACCATTTTCCAGTGTTAATCCATTGTTATAACCGTATATTCCAGATGAACGATGGCAATTTTAGGTCACATTAAGGCAGAATGAGTATCAAAGACCACAACGATTATATATGTTTTACAGCACTTCTTCATGACAAGCAGTACTATACTCTAATGCTAATCTCTTCTTATAACTGTGCATTCCAGATGAACAGATGGTAATTTTAGGTCAAATTAAAGTAAAAAGAGTACAAAAAGTCACTACGATTCTGCACGTTTTTCGTAGTACTTCTTCATGACAAGTACCATATTCTAGTGTTAATCTATTGTTATAAATGCATTCCAGGTGAACAGATGGCAATTTCAGGTCAAATTAAAAGTAAAAGGCGGTACGGTTTCCGGCTCGTCTTCCGTTCTTGTACACGTCAAACAAACTGACATAAACACCAAACCAATTAAAATGCTAAGAAAATTACATGTAGACATTTTTCTGTCTACCTAATCACTTTAATAAGACAACACTACAGCACCAATCCAGATACTGATGAAATATTAATATGCGCACACACACACACACACACACACACACACACACACACACACACACATACACACACACACTTTTTTATATGCACTGCCAGCAAAAGAAATTCTATCTTATGTATCGCAAGATAAGAATACGTATATCGCTCAAGTGTCCCGTATATGTATATGTCTATCATTCTTCTGTGAGCCAGATGTGTGTCTGTTCATCCCGTATGTGTGCAAGATACGTGTGCGTCTTTCTTATGTACGCCAGATGTGTACGTGTATCATTCTTATGTATGTGCAAGATATGTAGCACTGTCTCATGTGTGCAGTATGTGTCAATCTTACTTATATGAGTGCAAGATAAATAAGTAAATCTGTCTGATGTGTGGAAGATAAGTAGTGTCTATCTTCTTATGTAAGCATGATATCTATGTGTCATCTTTTTAATGTGTGCAAGATATGTGCGTGTCTATCTATCTTATGTGTATGCAAGATATGTGTGCGCGTGTGTGCGTAAATCAATGTCTTTGTGAACGTGTCTTCGGATGAGAGAGTGTACATTTGTTCCGGAATACCAGCCACGTCCAATTCTGAGTTTATGCCTGAACAACAATAAAAATTCGTGCCCGGCGAGCTGTCCAGCAAGTGAGAGTATACGTGTGTGTGTGTGTGTGTGTGTGTGTGTGTGTGTGTGTGTGTGTGTGTGTGTGTGTGTGTGTGTGTGTGTGTGTGAGAGAGAGAGAGAGAGAGAGAGAGAGAGAGACGAGAAGGGTAGGAAGGGAAATCAAACGATATGTGAACCAACTCATTACTTCTGCTCCACCAGCGTCTAGTTTATAGCCCCTGGTTCACCTCTGAGATATGACACCCAGCCTCTATAATTTTTGGAGCCCTGGATTTCCCCCGAGCACCCAGCCAGCCAGCCATCGATACCTACTGCCCTTGCCGACGGAGTGTATATGCGCCAGTCCTTTCAGTCAGGCAGGATGAAAACGATAGGGGGAGTGTTTTATCTTGGGCCCTTTTGCGTCGGGTGGGTGGATGGGCGGGTGAATGGTTCTGATGTGGCGTTGGGAGGTTGAAAAAACGTGGATGAGATTAAAAGTGGACAAGGATGGGGTAAAGGAAGCCACAAAAGTGAGAAAATGGGAAAGGAAATCAGTAAAAATGAGCGAGAAGAACACTGGGGAGGCCAAAAACATGCGAGAAGACGAAGGAGGGAGTAAAAGGGAGCGAGAAAGAAGGAAAAGACACTAAATAGATGTGAGAGAGAGGAAGCGGGGAATAGATGGCGAGGAAGAACGTCAAAAAATGAGGTAAAATAGGAGGTTGAAATGACAGGACTGAAGATGGAGGTGAAATGATGGAGCAAGCTAGGTAGACCAAATGATAGGGGGTGAGAAAGGGGTGAAATGAAGGGTGGAGAGAGTGTGATGAAGGGAAGGGTGATGAGTGTGAAAATGGGGGTGAGGATGAGGGGTGCTGTAACTGTGTGAAAATGAGGTGTAAGGTAACGGGGTGATGATGAAGAGTTGGGGTGATAAGAAAAATTAGGCACAGGTAATGAGGTAGTCGTCTGGAGGTACTCACCGAATGGATATGGTGAGAAATGGGTTACTGAGAAAATGAGGAGGAGCGCAGTATTCTCGTGGGCTAAGTCAGTTCTCTAGTGCTTCTCGCTTACTAGTGCTTTTCTACACCCTCTTGCTTTGCTATCCTTATCTTCAGCTCATATAATCATGTATCGTATATATTCTTTATAACGAACAGCCTCGAAAGTACCACATAGATCTACATCTGTTTGCTTTCCCTGGTATTACGTTGTACTCCTTTGTAGTCATGATACATTACTGTTCTCTTACTTGTTATTGGCAGGGGCTAGTCATATATATACCGGTATACAGCATAACATAAAATACCATATCTTGTTAAGGTAAAATATGCCTACACAAACTAAACCACATACGAGATACTTGAACGCCTCCTAAGCCAACGAATTATGACCCTGAGATGCACTGCTTAAACAAACTGGAGAAACACAGAAATGTAATATAGAGCTGAAGAAAGAGGCACGGAAGAAATGTGTTTGCCGAGGTAAGGTGAGATGAGGTGAGGAGAGGTGAGGTAAGGTTGATGAGATGAGAAAAGGTGAAGAAGGGTTAGGAAAAATGAGAAAATGCAAGGTGAAATGATGAGTAATGAAATAATGTTGGGGAAAAGAGGGGAGCTGGGGTTGTGGGAGGGGCGAGAGGTGAAGAAAGGAGTGCGGTGATGAAGAAGGCAATGAAACAAGATGGATTTGATGGAGGGGAGGATGGTTTGTGATCGAACAGTCAGAGAGAGACGTGGAGGAAGGGGGGGAGGAGGAGGAGGAGTTATGTAAAAGAGCAAGGGGCCAAATAATAAAAGAGAGTTGATATGGAGTGATGGAGAAGGTCCGGCGATATGAGAGAGGTGTGGGGAAGGGGGAGAGGGATGGAGGAGCGGTGGTGGTGGAGAAAATAAAAAAATGGAGGGAATTATGATGGTAATACAAGAGAAAAATAGGATATAAGCCCAGGAAGGGGGATTAAGAACGCAGGAGTAGACCTGAGAGTGAGTGAAAATGTGTAAATGCATGAGAACTGTACGAAAAAAAAAAGGCAGTCAAAAGAAGAGTAAATATAAAAGTACCGTAGTCAAGGTGGGATGGAGAGAGAGAGAGAGAGAGAGAGAGAGAGAGAGAGAAAACGAGGGAGGGGGGGGGGCAGGAATTATAAATGATGGTGACATGAGAGAAAACAGAATGAGCAGGGGAGTTCAAGGAAGGAAATAATGAACCCTGAAGTAGATTCGAGAATGTGCAAAAAATGAATGACGAACTGAGGAAGACTAGTAATATATATATATATATATATATATATATATATATATATATATATATATATATATATATATATATATATATCAAATAGCTGACAGAGAAATATGTCAATTTATTTCAAAACAAGTCTCAACCACAAATGTCCAACCGCTTCCCCATACTGTTACCCACAATGTGTATTATGGTAATCAGATGTCCCCTGCTTATAAAACGGATGAACGTGTACTTAGAGAGATTGTGACACGTAACACATCATGTGTTATCCCCTCAGACAAGCTCAGTTTAATTATTTACTATAAAAACAGGAAAGTTAGCAACATGATCATGAAAAACAACACAGCTCAACAAACCAACAAACTTCAACATACCAATGTAGTTTATGAATTCACTTGCCCACACGAAGGTTGTAAACTTCGTCACATGAAATATATTGATATGACCACAACCACACTAAGCAGACGTTTAACCATGCACCTACAATCCGATTCTATAAAAGATCATATGACTCAACATCACACATCAATAAACAGACAAGTTCTAATAGAAAATACTAATATAATAAAAAAATGTCATGACCACATTAGACTACAACTGGCAGAAGCACTTCTCATACGTGAAAACACGCCGGCCATAAACAACCAAACTACCGGACTAGATCGTACCCTCAAACTGTTTAAATACACAAAGGCCCGACCACAAGCAGCGACAATTACAAATGAACATTACACACACAATAACACAACTGGCAACACTACACAGCCACAAACACCCACTCACCCATACAACCTTCGCAGTCAACCACGTAGCTCATAGCTGACTACACCTATCAGGTTTGTCTCTTTTAGCCATACACTTTTAACTGTAGCTCATACTTGACTTCACCTAAAGGGTTTGTCTCTTTTATCCATACTCTTGTAAATCTACAATTTTATTAGTCGTTGTTGTACATTTCAGTATATATATTGTATAGGTTTATGTTGTATATGTCATGTTTTATAGTGTATTGTATCTATATTACAGTCGCTGATGATGTGTAAGGAAACACGAAACGTCCTAGGAAAATGAAAATAAATAATTAATAAAATATAGTTACGACATGGATCTTGGACATATTATCTACAACCTGAATCATAGTGTAAAACAATGTGTAAGAAAACTCGAAAAGATCAACAGAAAAATAGTGAACAATGGCTATGCCTTGGTCTTTAATGATTTTTGTATAAAAGAAAACATTCTGCCTAAATATACTAATATATATATATATATATATATATATATATATATATATATATATATATATATATAAGAAAACACAAAGGAGATGAAGAGGACTCCGGGAAGAAATTAAGTAATGTGGGAGTAAAATCGAAACACAGAAAAGATGAGGAATGCTGAAAAAAAAAAAAGTTATTGATAGGAAAACTGGACTAAAAAGAAAGTACGGAAAAAACTGAAGAATGTAACGGCAGGATGGTGAGAGTGAATATGAATGAAATGAATGAATAAGGAAAATCATAATAAAAAATGTTAAAGGACGACGGAAGAGATGAAAGACGGAAATAAAGAATGCAACAGCCGGACAGGATGGGGATGAAAATGAAGGAACAATTGTGGAAAATCAAGAAAAAGAGGTAGAGTGCTGGGTGAGGCATGTGGAGGGAGCAACATGAAAGGTAGAGTGGAAAGAGGGAGGGAAGAAGAGAGAGGATGGAAAGACAAGGACGTGGAAACGACAGGAGGAATTCCGCTGTCGTACTAAAGGAGGAAAAATGAGAAAAAAGCCGGAAGAAGAGAGAAACGGGAAAGGAGAGAGCGTAGCAAAGAAGGAAGATTTCTACTGTTGTTCGGAAGGAGAGGGAGAAGGGAAAAGGAGAACGAAATAAGAAGGAAAGAGGAAAGACGTGGTGAGGGAAGGAGGAATTCTGTTGTTGTTTTGGAGGCGAGGGAAAAGAAGATGAAGCGAGGAGATGAAGAGGGATGAGGGGGAAGGGATCATGGAAGATAATGAGAGGGAAGGCTTTATGGCGAGCCTGGTAAGTGGGTAAAGGGAAAAAAAAAATCACCATGGGATAAAATTACCATGGGACGCACACACACACACACACACACACACACACACACACACACACACACACACACACAATCAATAAGGCAAGCTACGCGAGACACTGTGTAAACTGGATTAAACTAAGCGACGGTCCTTCCATTAACAGCCTTTCCCTTAACACTACGGGAGAGGCAACAGCTGTAGCAATATGGGCTGGACTGGGGAGGCGAGGGCAGGTTTAACAAAGTGTGGAGGGCTGGATGAGGGCTTCTGTGGGCTGGTTAGGGATGGTGTGGGCTTCAGATGGCTTATTAGAGTTGGAGTTAGGGCTGGTGGTGGCTGGGGTGACGGCTGAAATGAGGACGTGAGATGGTTTATGACAGCTGGAATGGGGACTTAATGAGAGATGGGGTGATGTTGGTGAGAGCCTGAGATGGGGAGTTGGGGTGAGTGCTGGTAAGGGCAATTTCCCAGCCTTAACAAGACAGGAAGGGCTGGAGAGGGTCTATTGTTGCTAGTGAGGGCTGTAAGGCCTTTGCTAGGGAATATCTTGAGGCTAAATACTATGGTGAGCGCAGGGACTGATTGTAAGGGCTAGTCAGAAATTGAGAGAAATTATGTGGACAGATGCTCGGGATTAACAACATGTGTAGGACTGACTGGGTTCAGTGAGGGTTTAAATGGGCTTTTTAGGGCTTGTGAGACCTTGAGAGGGTTGGGGAGGGCTTGGTACGGCCGATTTCCAAGCTTAATAAAAAGTGGAGAAAACTGGAACCTTCTATGAGGACTGACAGGAGCTTCTAAAATTCAATAAAAGCTAATGAGGGTCTCTGTGGGCTTTTGAAGGCTGTTTCTAAGGGTCTGTGAGTGCTTCTGAGAGCTTGTGAATGCCTTTGAGGGCTTGTGAGTGTTTCTGAGAGATTGTGCGTGCTTCTGCGGGCTTGTGAGTGCTTGTAAGAACTTGTGAGAGCTTCTGAGGGCTTGTGAGTGCTTTTGAGGGCAAGTAAGTGCTTCTGAGGGCATGTAATTGCTCCTGGGGGTTTGGGGCTGGTACGGCTTGTGAGGGCAGATTCTCAAGCTTAATAAGGGGGAGAGGATGTGAGGACCCCGAGTAATGAAGAGGTCAAGTTGTGTAACACTGAGGCTCCCAGGTTAATAAGTGCGATGCTTGATTATGTAATGCACAACACACACACACACACACACACACACACACACACACACACACACACACACACACACACACACACACACACACACACATACACACACACACACAAAATAGATAAAGAGACCAATACCATAGACAGATAGAAATATATGCTGGTACTAACAATTTACTCATTAGATTAATACATATACTCCTTTTCGATCGAACTCAAACTTGAATAATGACACACATATACCGTACACCCCTCCCCCCACATACACTATGCCCCCCTCCTCCCCCCACCAGACACACAATGCCCCACCCCAATCACCTTGATCCCCCAGAGCAATGTACACACGTATACAGCAAGAGAGAGCGATGAACATACACACAACAGCGATGTCTACTTGACTTGTCGGCTGCGTCCTGTCTACGAACTCTCTCTCTCTCTCTCTCACTCACACACACACACATACACACACACACACACACACACACACACAGGCAGGGTAATGTGCACAATTCTTCCATTCCTCTCTTTCCCTAAATGCCTGGCAATGGGCGTGTGGTGATAGATGTGGCCCATAAAACAGGACCGCCCACACTCTGCTGGGCGGGGGTGGGCGGGGTTAGCGGGTGGGTAGGTGGATTGAATGCCAGGGCTGAAGAGGGAGGGGATGAGAGGGAAGAGGGAGAGGGGTGAAAAGGACCGAGAAAGAGGTGAATGAGAGTGAAGGGGGAAGTGGTGGAGCCGGGTGATGGGGTAAGGTGAAAGGAAGGGTGATCAGGTTAGGTATAGAAAAGGGATGAAGAGGAAAGGGAATGTGAGCCAGGAGGGAGATGGGTAAAGTGGTGAGAGAGAGAGAGAGAGAGAGAGAGAGAGAGAGAGAGAGAGAGAGAGAGAGAGAGAGAGAGAGAGAGAGAGAGAGAGAGAGAGAGAGAGAGAGAGAGAGAGAGAGAGAGAGAGAGGATGTGGGAAACGAATTAAAAAACGGAGAGGGAGAAAGTTCTTAAAAGTAGCTTGAGGAAGGAAACGGAGGTGGTTAAACAAAATGGGATGTGAGGCGTGATGAGAAGGTAGGAAGGAGGTGGAAGGGAAGGGAAAGGAAGACGAAGGAGGAAGGAAAGTGGAAGGGAAAGTGGAAGGAGGGGAGACGAGATAAGGAGGCGGGATAGGAGAGAACGTGGAAGGGAACAGAAAGTGGAGGGGACGTGGAGAGGGGTGGAAGGGAACAGGAGGTGGGAGAAGGTGGAAGAGAAGTGGAAATGGGAACTGGAGGAAGGAGAATGAGGTGGGCAGGTGGAAGAGGAGAGAAGGTGGAAAGAAATGAAGATGGCAGAAGAGAATGTGAAGTCCATGCAGGGAGGTGGAAGAGAAGAGATGAAAGACGTGGAAGAGAAGGGTAGGTGGAAAGAAACGGAAGAGAAAGGGTTGTGATAAGAAGTGAAATAGAACAATATGTGGAAGGAGGTGTTAAAGAGGGAGTGGAAAAAGGTTGAACAGACAGAAGGGGGAGTGAAAGGAAGGAAGAAGAACGGATCTGAGAGGAGGTGGAAGAATGAGTGTAATATAAGCACAAGTGACGTTGAAATAAAGATGTGAATGAGGATATAAATGTTATGAAGGGCGAAGTGTAGGTATGGGTGTGGGTGTAGGTCTGGGTGTGGTTGTGGGTGAAGTGGAAAGGCGCAGTGTGGTTGTGGGTATGGGAGGAGCATGAGCTGCTGTAGTGTGGATGTTGAAAAATGAGGTAGGAAGGAAAAAATGAGGGAGAGGGAAGAAGCAGCACAATGAATAGATAGACATTAATATTACTGGAACGTTAAGAAATTTGGAGAGAAAACTACACCACGAAAGAAAGAAAGAAAGAAAAAATGAATGATTAGCTGAAAATAAAGGAAAGCGAAAGCATGATGGGGAACCATGAAAAAAAAGAAAAAAAAAAATGGATACTGAGGACGCATATCTGAAGAAAGGAGAATATAAAAGGTGAAAAAAAAAGATGAAAAGACGAAGAAAATAATACAAGGAGTAGAAAAAAAGAGGGAAAGGTTTGAGACGAAGGAAGAAAAGAGAAGCTAGAAAAAGTAAAGGAAATGACGAAAGACCGATAATCAGAGATAAAAGGGAAGAAATGAGTTAAGGAAACGACGCAAGACGTGTAATTAAGACAAAAAAAAAATGGGAGAAGAGAGTAAGAAGATTCACGAAGATGGACTGTACAAGAGATAAAAGAAAAACGAAAAGGAGCAAAAGGCAAGAAGCAAGGCCTAAGTTCGAAGATGGAGTGGAGTGAAAAGTGGCCACACAAATGGAGGAGGAAGGGAAGAAAGAAGAGGCGAATTTCAGAGCTAGAAGGAGGAGGAGGAGGAGGAGGAGGAGGAATGTGAGTGGGAGGGAGAGGGGGAGCCGGGGCGTAAGATGGGGAGAGGGCTGAAAGAGGATTAGAGGAAATCTGGGGGAGAGACTGGAAAACAGAAGTGAGTGAGGGTGCAGTGTGGGTGCGGGTATGAGAATGGGTGTGGGTGTGGGTGTAGTGAGGGTGTAGGTGTAGACAGGGAGGGGCTATCACGCGTCACATCCGGTATAACCTTTTCACCCCTTAACTCCCTCACTCTTTTACTGACTCCCTCCTTCATCCATTTCCTTCGCTCCCTTACCCTCTCCCTATCCCCTTCTCTCCAATACTTCCCTTCTCTCTTACACTTCCTTCCTCCCTCATCCTTTCCCTTCCCTCCATCATTACCTCCCTTCCTTCCTCCCTTCTGTTCCTCATTTCTTTTCCTCAGGCATTTTTTGATTTACCCCTATGCTTCATCTATTCTTATCCCTCTCATCGTTCCCCATATAATTAACACAAATGGAGGAGAATGGAAACGAAAGGGATAGGAGACGAGCAGGGGGCAAGGCAACGAGGGAAAGAGGGACGGGACGACATGGGTACTCAACTACTGTAAATATGAGCGAAGTGTGAGGAAAAGAGGGGAGAAAAAGAAAAGAGGGGAAGAATGATGCAAAGATGGGGGGAAAGAGGAGTACCGGGGAGGAAAGCAGGAAAGAGGATAGGAAAGACGAACAGAGGGAAGAAAAGAAGGAAAGAAAGAGGAAATGGACGGAAGAGAAAAAAAAAAAGCGAAGGGAAGGAGAGAGGAAACAAAGGGGAGGAAAGGAGACACTAAGGGAAGGCAAGAAGAAAGGAGGAAAGAGGAGAGGGAAAAACAAGATTTAAAAAAAAAAGAAAAAGAGAGCAAGAGGGAAGAAAGGAGGGGAGACAAGAGGAAAAGAGGGGGAAAGAGTGTGTGAGAGAGAGGAGAGAGGGAGAGAGAGTGGTACGGGGTCCTGTAATCCCCAATCCAAACCGCGTCTGTCGAACTAATCCCCCCTGATTACTAATAAGATCGATGCCACGGGGCTTTTTCTGGGAGATTCGGGAGGTGAGGGAGGAGAGAGGGAGGGGGGAGAGGGGGGAGCTAGAGAGAGGGAAGGAGGAGAGGTAGAGGGGAAAGGAGGGAGCACGAAAAAGGGGTGACGAGAGATATACTATGGAATGGGGGGAGATGAGAGAGAGAGAGAGAGAGAGAGAGAGAGAGAGAGAGAGAGAGAGAGAGAGAGAGAGGAGACAAGAGGGGGAAGAGTGAGTAGATGAGGGACAAAGAGGGAGAGAGATAAAGAAAAAGGCCAAGGAAGATAAATGGCACAGAGAAAGTAAATTTAAACCCGAATGTTTATAATTTTTGTTAACGATAGGGATGGTAAGAGCAAGTAGGAATAAGAGAGAAACTGATAAGGGGAAGCTTGGAACTGACAAGAAAGATAAAAATGCATAATAACTGAGGGGTATGGGGGATAAAGACGAAGACTGCAGTAAGAAATAGATGAAAAACAAAGGAGAAACTAATGAAAACAAGAAAAGTAGCTGATAATTGGAATAAATGAATGGATAATGCTGAAATAGAGAGGAATCAGAGAGTAAAAAAACAAAAAAAAGGATGAGAAGAAAGCAAATAAGGGTGGAGGATAGAGAAGCAAGAAAAAACGTGAACACGAAGAGAGATGAAGATTTAGATAAACAAGAAATATAAGAACTAAGAAAGAAAGGAGAAAAAGACAAGAAACAAGGAAGGAAGGGAGAAAACGAGGAAACTGCAAGTATGTACACGGAAAATAAAGGAAGAAGAGAGCAACAATGACAATGGAAGAAATGAGCAAGACCAAGATAGACAGGGAAGGGACGAGCTGGCGAACACTTCCATCCTTGGCCTAGTCTTCCGGCATAAAAAAAGGAAGAAAAAAGACGGAGTAAGCAACGGGGGTGGGGAGGTGGGGGTGAGTAAGAGCGCGTGGGGATGGAGTTGAAAGAGGGAGGGGAGGAGTGAAACAAAAGTACCAGGAGGGCGCATACCCCTGCCAAGACGGCATCATCCCCAATTTTGACCTTGACCTTTGACCATTTTCACTCAGTTCCATCCACTAGTGTTTCTATAAAGGTGTACACAGACAAATGGGAAAACAAATAGAAAGGGAGACAAACAGGAAGACTGACAGACAGACTGACAGAACGAAAAAGATGGTGCCAAAACATAACCACAGCGAAGGTAATACAAAAAGTAGTGAAGATGGGAAACTGTAAGATGGGGAATGAAAGTGGAAAGAAAAGGTAAGAGAATTTATAAAATGTGGAGGGAAGAAGAAAAATAAACAAGGGGAGACTTTAAAAAACATGGAAGAAAGCGTTATGAAGAAGAAAGATTATGGATGGGAGGAGGAAGGAAGAAAACGGGCAAGCGACATATGGATGATGAAGTACCATATAGGTAAAGAAGAGAAGGGAAGGAGGAAGAGGTGGAAGAAGAATACAAGACACGGGGAGGAAAATAGGAAGATGAGAATAGGAAAGAAGGGGAAAATTCAGATAACGAAAGAGAAGGAAATGGGAAGAGAGAGAGGAGTTGGAGGGAGGAGAGATATGGAAGAGCGGGGAAGGAAGAGGAGAGGAGAGGTAAAAGAGAGTTAACAGGGAGAAGGGAGAAGTTGCAAAGGCCATACAGGGGAGTAAAAGGGTGTGGTACAAAGGGGACAAATACCATCCCTCTTATCAGTTCTAAGAGTAACTATCCTTATCTTCCAACCCTCATACCGCTCCCGTCCTCTCTCTCTCCCTCTCTACCTCCTGTCTTCACTTCTTTCTTCTCTTTTATTACCGTCTCTCTCCACTTCCTACCTCCTATTCTCTTAACTTCCTGTCTCCCCTATTCCTTGTCTATCTCCTTCACTTCCAACCTCACTCACTCATTTCCTACTCTTATACACACCATCTCCCTCTCTTCAAATTTCCAATACTTCTCGATATCTTGCGGGGTCTCTCAGCTCTCTACCTCCCTCCTTCAATGTTTATCACAGCCACATCCCTTCTTACTTCTCTCTCTCTCTCTCTCTCTCTCTCTCTCTCTCTCACACACACACACACACACACACACACACACACACACACACACACACACACACACACACACACTCCAAGTCTTCTACATCCCCCCAAAACCCTACATAACCCCACTCTCCCACCCCAGACACCCCTGATACAAGACTTACGATATTCAGTGCACAAGGAAGGTGTGAATTAGTATGTGGGTGGGGTGTGGATGACGAGCTGTAAGTATACATTAGGGATGGCTGTGTGTGTGTGTGTGTGTGTGTGTGTGTGTGTGTGTGTGTGTGTGTGTGTGTGTGTGTGTGTGTGTGTGTGTGTGTGTGTGTGTGTGTGTGTGTGTGTGTGTGTGTGTGTGTGTGTGTGTGTGTGTGTGTTTTGTTGCTACGCCGGGGGATTACACCCATTAATCACACAATTACCTTCACCCTTCTGACCCCCTCCATACACCCACACCCTTTCTCACACACACACACACACACACACACACACACACACACACACACACACACACACTTCCACATCACGTCCACATCAACACACTTACATTCACATTACCCAATTCACCTCCACGTCATTCCATACTACATATTCACTTACTATACTATTATATTTAAAAGAGAGAAGCCATTGGAAATTAAAGGATTGAGAAATATGTCTACAGTTTTTTCACACCATCGGTAGTATTTTGATTTTATATTTTGGTTATTGTTTGACGATTTAATTCAGCAAGGAGGAAGGCAACGAAGCCTAGTTATTAATTCTGGGCTTTGGTTCCTTCTTGCTTCCACTAAAATAATAATATAAAAGCCCTATTCACACTCATACTTACGTCCCACCTTACATCTCAAATACACTGACAAATTTATCTAGATTCACTTTCATGCACATTCACATACTGTACATTCTTTTATAATTCACATACATCTTTCTTCTATAATTCGTACTTCCACAACATATCCACATCTGTTCTTGTAACTCCTAAGTCACATGCACACCGACGTTTACTCTTCAAAGTCTCATCCTCTTTTACAACTTGTCACCCTTACACTAACATTCATTCTAACTACTACTACATCCACACCCACATACATTCTAACTACTCCCACATTAACACACTGCAGAAGCCATCTCTACCCTCTTAGCCACATCCCCTTCTACATCCGGCAACACCCACACCAATTCCAGACTCTGCCCTACTCTCTTATCTCTATCTCTTATCAGTATCCCACCTCTTTCGTGCCTAAGTAATTTCATAAACACAGACACACGCCCACAGCACACAATAAACTCTTAAGCCGACCCGCCTATCCCATATTCACACCCACAGGAACAATAATTTTATACTTACACTCACACCCTCACATCAACACCCACGCCTTCACCCACGCCCACTCTCCATCTACACCCACACCCACAACCTTGCTCCCGGCCCTCCCTACCTCTCTCCATTCCTCCCCATCCATACCTTCATCCTCAACCACGACATCTCTTTTCCCCTTTCTTTGCCTTACCTATTCCACACACACACACACACACACACACACACACACACACACTATGTATGCCACTGAAAGTCTGACTCAATCCTGTAAAAATAAAGTTTGGTACGAACACTCCCACTCCCTACCCACGCCCTTTCTTCCTTTCTGTATCGCTCCATTCACACCCACACCCAAACATACACCAACACCCACACCTACATCAACATTCACACCCTCCCTACCTCCATCAGGCCACTCCAGGTCTCCGTAAACATAGGTGCTCAACCTGCAAAGACATCTCACACTCTCATGCCCCATTCTTCTCTGTCTTTCCTATCTCTTTCCATTCATATCCACACCCACACCCACACCCACACCCCACATGCCCCTACCTCCTCTCTCTCTCTCTCTCTCTCTCTCTCTCTCTCTCTCTCTCAGCCTTCATATACCAACATGCATCTAAGACTCAGTTCTTACACCTATCAACCCGACAAAATCTTCCACAGGTATACCCACTAATGTTTAATAATATTCAGCTTAATCCTGCATCATCCTTGAACATGCTTGGGGTTTCATTTACTCGGGACTTATCTTGGAAAGATCATATTACATCTCTTGTAAAATCTGCTTCCAAGAGATTGGGTGTGCAAAGCCGACTCCGCTCTTTCTTTACCCCTACACAATTGTTGACTCTATACAGGGGTTTTATCCGCCCCTGTGTGGAGTACAACTCTCATGTGTGGGGAGGCTCCCCACATACAGCTCTTCTCAATAGGGTGGAGTCAAAGGCTTTTCGTCTCATTAACTCTCCTCCTCTTACTGACTCCCTTCAACCTCTGTCTCTTCGCCGCACTGTTGCATCTTTATCTCTTTTCTATCGCTACTTTAATGGTCACTGCTCCTCTGAACTGTCTGCTTGCATTCCTCCACCTCTACGACGGGCGCGTAGCACCCGTCTGGCAGCAAACTCTCATCCCTTTTCTGTCTAGCTCTCTAATGCAAGAGTTAACCGTTACTCCCAGTCTTTCATTTATGCAACAGGTCAGCTCTGGAACTGTCTCCCTCTGTCTGTATTTCCTGCTGCCTATGGTCTCCAGTCTTTCAAACGTAGTGTGTCCAGGCATCTCAAAATGATCAGATCTTGAATTTGGCTTTCTGTTGTATTTTGTTTTTCTCTTGGAGGGAACTGTTACTGCGGGCTCATGGCCTTTGGTTCCTTCTTCCTCGCATAAAAAAAAAAAAAAAAAAACACCCACATCCCCGCCTCGCCACACGTACCATACACACACCTCTCACCCACACCCATTATACCCCACCCACACTCACATACCGCCTACTACTCTGATACCCTTCCCTCACCCACATCCACACTCACACCCCATCCACATCCCTCTACCTTTCTCTTTCGGCCTTTCTTACTTCCACACCCACACCCACACCCACATCCATATCCACATCCCCCCACCTACTTGCCCCTACCTTTCTCTCTCGGCCTTTCTTACGTCCACACCCACACCCACAACCACATCCACACCCACACCCACACCCCTGCCTCGCCACACTTACCCTACACTCAGGCCAGATTTATAACCAGGAAATCCCGACAGGCTCTTGTGTAACCTTTGCCGCCCTTGCCTCACCTCTTGCCCTATCGCAGTAAATCACACCCATACATAGGACTGATGATAACTGGGCTGAGAGAGAGATAACTGTGGCGGATTAAGAAATGATGGAAGATGGGATAACTGATAAGGACAACTAAGAATAACGGATAGAATAGTGGACTTAAGAATAAATGCTGATAACCGGGGTGAGAGAGAGATACCGGCAGGGGGAAACTTAATAAATGATAGAAGGATAACTCATGATAAACGATAGAATAATAGACAACAAAATAATTAATAATAAATATCCTTCTACTCTGGGCCATCACCTGATCACCCCCTTCCCCATCACCAAAAATCTCACCCATACACCATACGATAAGTGAAGAAGGAGGGATAACTGAGATGGATAACAGGGAAGGATAAATGGCACGGAAAACTAATGAGGATAAGTGATGGAAGAGTGGTTAATTGAGAGTAACACATGGGATACTATGTTAAGTGTAACCAAATGATAACTGAATAACTGAGGAGCATGACTCGGTATAAAAGGAATAACTGATTATAAATTGTAGAAAAATGGGTAACAGTGAAGAAGGGAAAGTCTGACATGAAGTACTGATAACAAATGAAATAAAAGACTAAGAAATAATTATCAGAAGGAAAACGATAATAACAGAGTACGAGACAAAAGGCATGAGGTGAAAAAAATAAAACAATGATAAAAAAAAAGACTAAAGAAAAATAATTATGATCGTCACTAAGCTTCAACCTACGAGTAGATATACAAGAAATAAAAAGACGAACACGAAGAACACTGAAACTATATAAACAATACTGATTTAAAAAGTATTACAAAAACAAATACATCCCAATCTGTAATAAATAAAAATGTGATGAAACGGGAATAATGAACCAAAAAAAAAAAAAAAAAAAAAAACAGGAATAACGCATACATAAATGAAAATACGTTCTATATACAGGAAATAGGGGCAAAAAACGAGGACAAACACACAGAAAAAAGTTAAAACACGTGACACTAACATTAACAACAAACGTGAAAGTGTGAGAATCAGGTAAACAATAACAAAACATGAGTGAAAAACAACACAATAACACGAAAAAAAAAGCGAAGATATATGAAAAAAGCCCAATTTGTGAAAAGAAAATTATATAATGATAGAAAACGAGTCATAGCTCTGGGGGTAACTAAGAGAAACATGCGGGGGTGAAGGTGGTAAATCACAAGCGTTTGGGTGTGGATGATTTACTGGCTAGCGATATATGGGTGTATGGGGGGGTAGGTGGAGCGGGGTGAGGTGGAGAGGAGTTGGGGTGGGGGTGGAAGGTTAGGGGGGGTGAAGGGAATGGCTGGGGGTGGAGGTGGAAGGTTAGATGGGGGGTGATGGGAAGAGACTGTGGTTAACTTAAAATGGGGAAGTACAGGAGGGTAGGAGGAAGAGTACTGTATATTAAAAAGGGGAAAGCAAAAGGAGGAAGAGGGGTGGGCAAAGAGGAGGGGAGGTGGGACGTAGTGGGGATTGCAACGAGGAAAATAAGGAAAGTGAGGTGGAGGTGGAAGAGCAGGAAAGGGTCCATGAGGCAAATGGAGTGAGGAAGAGTGAAGAGAAAAAGTAGGAATGGAAAGAGTGAGAACGGGGAGGGGCGAAAGGGAAGGTAAGAGGAGGGGAAGGGAGAGGGAGGACAGTATGGGGGAAATATGAAGGGTTATGTGTGCATCTACTGAAGCTACTGGCATGCACACGCCTTATATGGGAGGCTTGCTGTACTAAACACGTTCAAGCTGTGTTTTGTTGAGTCCTAAAGGGTAACGGATCTGTAAGGTTGAGGAACACTACTCTCTCTCTCTCTCTCTCTGTTAGTAAACCACCCCTAATCAGTGTTCCACGCACGGGTACTGGTGTCGATGGATTACGAAGAGAAGAGTGAAAAGTATATATGGCTATACCTGTATGTGCTGGTGTGGCAGTGACCGTGGGTGAGAGTGCCTGTATGTCAATAAGGGAACTTCAACAGGGTGCCAATCCGGAAAACACAATATGGCATAAAGGGGAAAGATAAGAATACAGCAAATACAACTGTGGGGATGGCAATAAAGAAGAAGAAAGGCGAATAAACGAAGAACAGGGCGATGCACAAGATAATATAGGAGAGAAGAAAAGAGAGGGGGCACGAGTGAATAGGGAGAGAACGCAAGGAGAAAATTAACAAAACATGAAACCTACATAACGTGCAGTCGTCGTCAATAATTTCTTTCCCTGTCTACAAGTTGTGTCAAAAAGCAGGAGAATCTGGCTAAACAAACCAGTAATATCCAAACAAGAAAGGGACGTTAAATTTTCACTTCATTCGTTCGACACCTCAAGACATTTAGAAATACTATCGAACACACCTCAACAACTGTAGGGAGGTATGTGGATGGCGTGGGGAGGCAGGGTTAGGGCAATGTGTTGGGGCGTGGAGAGGGGAACGGGGGAGGGGAATGATAAGGCGAGGCGGCGTGGGTAAGTGGCATGATTTACGTGGGAAAGGGTGGAGTTGGGTTGGGCTATGTAGAAGAGACATGTAAGATAAAGAGCCGTAGTCTCGTCGGGTTAGGAAGTTTGCAGCATCTCTTCCTTACCAATTAAAATCAGACACAGTAATGCATTAACATTTACGTTATCTATGCCACCAATGTCGACACTGGGAGTATGGTCGCTAACGAGAAGCTCCTAGAAGCCTCATTAACCCATTGAAATACGTTAAGTTTATAATACTCCACAGCACCTCTTTATTAGCGGATCATTTTCATTTTTCATACTTCAACCCGTTCAATATAATTGTCTTTTTTTCTTAATACCAACAAACTGTTTTATTTATCTTTGCTCTCTTAACTAAAGGCGTCAGTATTTCCACGTATGATACCTATTTTTTCTTAATAACGGTACAGCTTGTATAAATAACAAGAATAATAATAAGGTGGGTGGTAGGTGGTGGCGACCATCATCCATAAACATGATGTAGTGATGCCTACTTCTTCCTCACCTTTATCATTCTGTTTCTGTATCTGCCCTCCTCTCTTCCTACTTCTCTATTTACTTCTTGTCTTTTATTAATCTTCTTTTCCTTTCAGGTGACTTTACACTGAGTGATAAGCCAAATGGTTTCCTGTATGCAAGGAAACTATTTACTACGTTGATAGTAGCCATACAACCAACCCATACGTGTTCCCTACGTGTCAGCAAGTGGGTTGGCAGAGGATAGTGCCCCTCCCCGAAAAACAACTAACTCAAAGACAAATGGTTATCCCTTATGGAATTATGGTGTCTGGCTACAGACAGACAGATAGATAATAAGGTACCACTTGCAAGAATAAACTGGTAAGGATGGGGTGTTAGGGAGTCGCCTTAGTTCAAGAATTAGACTATAATGCGTTGGAGTTTGCGGTTAGAAATGAGATGTAGATTAGAGAGGGATGGAAATTCACAGAGATGGGATGAAATGGAGCTGGAATCCTATGAGTAAGGAATAGGCAGGAATGAACAAAGGATACGATAGGAAAGAGAGGAGTTTGTTAGGAGAGACGAGACTATGGCAAAGATGAGAAAAGATGGGGAGAAAAGACATACGACAAGAATGATATGATTAACGGGTAGGTAACAACGGCATGGATAAACAGATAGGGTTAGACAGGGTAGATAGGAGTGTGTTGACAAAATGCTGAGGGTTTGCAAAGTGTTAATCTCTCTCTCTCTCTCTCTCTCACACACACACACACACACACACACACACACACACACACACACACACACACACAACCCGTATCTCCTTACACCTACATCGTTGTAATGCCATATCCACATTCCTACACCTTCGATCCCCATCCGTCTACTACCTTCCACTTTTTTTTTTTTTTTTTTT
>NC_136998.1:34661151-34693651 GCF_032717465.1 Coenobita brevimanus
GTCGGTTCGGGCCGTGGGTGAGGGGTGTGGTCGAGATGAGATGGGTGCTATGGGAAGGGTGAAGGGTGTGAAGGGCAGGGTATGAGGAGAAACGAGGTGTGACGAATGGAATATTGAGTGCAAGTGGGGGGTGGGTATAAGAGATGAGATGTGAGGGGTGATGTGCGATGGGAGGGATGAAGGGGTAACATGAAGAGGAAGAGATGAGAGGTGAGTAATATATGAGAGGCAGGTGAGAAGAAATGTATACGAGTTAAAACATTAC
Source organism: Coenobita brevimanus (assembly GCF_032717465.1). Taxonomy (NCBI): domain Eukaryota; kingdom Metazoa; phylum Arthropoda; class Malacostraca; order Decapoda; family Coenobitidae; genus Coenobita; species Coenobita brevimanus. The sequence continues at coordinate 34,661,417 of NC_136998.1, forward strand.
ACGATTATATGAAAGTATGGTAACTGCAATAATGGAGCGCAAAACTATAAATATGGTACGTTCAGTGATGAAATACATAAAATCATAAAAAAAAAAAAAGTGGATTATACCAGGAGATTGGATGGTCTGTACTAGGCAGCCCAAAACAGTGTGGCCATTTTAGAAACAAAAGGAGGGGAATGTGGCGTGAAATGGTGTGTGAAGTGTAGCTATGAAAATGAAGTAAGAAGTTGCCTCAATTAACTCTTCATTTAGAAGAAGCCTTTCTTTTACCTCTCCGTCCGAAGTGGTTAAGTGTGATGTCCTTGAAGATTAAATATATGATGTACAGAATTATAATTATGCAGAGTGGAGCTGTGTAAAGATGTAAATATACGAGGAAGAGGATTAAGTCTATGAATTGTGGGTTAGTGTGAGTGACAGGGATCATGGCAGGGGGTGAAGGGCCAGATATGAATTGTGTATCAGGAACTGCAAGGAAGGACAGTCTGACCCCCTCACCTGCATGTTCACCCATCCCGTGTGAAGGTTGTATAGGCACATAAATCCTGCCCTGTCGCCTATACATCACCTCTACACCACCGCAGCCACCACAACCACCTCTTTCCCTACATATGCTCATATATGTATGCATTATTATGTTAATTAGTATGTCTAAAGTGCGAATGTCCGTATCTACAAGATGTATCCGGTATGTATACATGCATGCATGCATGCATGAATATTTGTTTGTATGTAATCATGTACTTAACTTTTTGTGAAAGAGGAAGAACCCAAGGCTGAGAAGCTGCAATACTTGTGTTCTTTTATCTTTCTTCACTACCTAAGAACTTCATTCCTTTATAAGCTATGTGTTCAGGATTCTCGAAATCAATGGAGCAGGATTTTGACAAATTTTTTTCCTTAAAGGACTAACATTTTTTGGGAAAAAAAAAAAAAAAAAAAAAAAAAAAAAGGCTAGAGTGCTAGTAATGGGGAGGTAGAAGGGAAGGAATCTTTTGCCGGGAGAGGGAGAGGCAACGCGTGGCAAGAGGAGAGCGAGGTACGCCAAGGGAGTGGGGTGTGTGTACGAGTATTATACCTAGCCTGGCCTCCCTCAACACCACTTAACTACCGCCACTTTCACCACACCGAGGCTCCCGGATGGATGGATGGATGGACACTACCGCCTCCAGGGCCCCCGCCAGCACCACCAATTACTTCACCGGCAAGCAAAACAAAAGAGTGTAGCTAAATATTTCGCTCGTAAACAGGCGAAAAATATGAGTGTAGTTATTTCGCCTCTGAGGGATAGAGAAAGTTGTGCAAATATTTCGCTGGGAAAAAAATTGCTGAGTGCAGCTAAATGTGTCACAAAAATACAGGTCAAACAAGTGTATGAAGTTCCTAAAAGCGTAGCTTAAGGGCCTATTGGAAAATGCTCTGGATGTGGCGTGGTGTGGGAGAGTGAATTTGTGTGGTATGGTGAGGTAGGATGATGTTGTGTGATGTGACAGGGTGAGTTTGTGTGCTGTGGTACAAGAGGGGGTGAGCTTGTGTGATAAGACAGGGTGATTTTATGTGATGTCATGTGAAAGGGCGATTTTGTGTAGTGTGAGAGAGTAATTTTGTGTGTAGTGCAGATGGGTGATTGTAAGTGGTGCAGGACAGTGATTCATGTGGTGTGGTATGAGGGAGTAATTCTGTTTTGTGTGGTGTGAGAGGGTGACTTTATGTGGTGTGTTGTAGGAGGAGGACTTGATGTGGTGTGCTGCGAGAGAGTAATTTTGTGTGGTGTGGTGTGAGAGGATGATTTTGTCGTGTGGTGTGAGAGAGTAATTTTGTGTAGTGTGGTGTGAGAGGGCTATTATAAATGGTGTGGTGTGAGAGTAATTTTGTGTGGAGTGGCGCAAAAGGATGAGTTTGTGTAGTGTGATGTGAGAGGGTAATTTTGTGTAGTGTCGTGCAAGAGGGTGATTTTATGTAGTGTGGCGTGAGAATAATTTTGTTTAGTCTGATGGGAGGGGGTGACTTTATGTGGTGTGGTGAGAGAGAATGGTGTCATATGGCTGCGCTCATGTTACAGGAATCCGAAAATCGTTAGCGAGATTGACGGACCGAGCCGTTCCATGAGATCCCCACATCTAAAAATACGAGGGTAAGTAAACAGTGCGTATGGGACCCTCAGGGAAATTACGAAATGTACAAAATTATCGCAGTATTTGACTAATTCAATCTGATAACGTTTTTTTCATTTTAATCGGGAGTATCTTCATTTTTTTCCCCCCTGCTTATGGGAGATATTTTAAAGTGAAGGGGTTAATGAAAGCCTTATTTACATCTCCAGTTCGAAAAGTCTCCAAGCTGAATTAAAACGTCAGGCGGCAGTATGAATAGCATGAAGATATTATAAATGACGGCACCATACTGACGGAGTTAAGAGTAAAAAAAAAAAAAAAACTGGAAAAGGAAAAGAATTAAAAGTCCAACAGAAGGCAAGCACCAGAGTCATAAACACGGTCAATAATAATTTTTACAAGGCGGTCATAAACACTATAACAACAAAATGTCACAATAATAATAATAATAATAATAATAATAATAATAATAATAACTACAGCACAGTGACCCAAGGACACAACACCCGGCCGCGCCGGCCGGAATGGGGTCAAAGTCACCTAGGGTGAAAGGAAACTGGGTTAAATGGAGTTCTATGACTTGATAATAGCACTATTACCAAAAGAAATGGCAGTTTCTGAGATTTAAAACTTTGAAATTTGATCGAACTTGAGTTTGTCCTTTCAAGGTCAGTAAAAGTTACATCTTATGGTGCCAACAGAATCTCCATATATGACTTCTTATTAGTGATTAATAGTAACCATGTGCCCATCTCTCACAATCTGGCTGAAAAAAGAAACTAAAGCTAATGAAAGAAACACAATGATCAGCATTATCAATTTCTAACAAGAGCTTCCTCCCACCCCCCCACCCCCTGCCACACCCTGCCACGACAACCTCTCCCCTCACACCCCCCTACCACACCCCGCCACGACACCCTCTCCATTTAAATACCAGGGGCAGGCATTTAAACCCATAAGGAGTGGACGAACGTGAGAATGGGACCTATACCACTCTATACCACCTCGCACGACACGATAAAAGGGCATCTGGTGCACGTTTGGGGAAGGCGGGGAGGTGGTAAGTAGTTTAGGTAGGTAGGTAGGTTGGGGAGTAGATCGGAGGCCAGGTAGGTAGATGAGCAAATACAGACAGATACAGAAAGATACCGAGATGGATGAACGAATGGACTAACAGAAGGATCTGCACTCTCAAACATACATAACATTAAGACCAAATAGCATTAACGTCGTTAGAATGGGCCAGGGGTGCGAACAAGGGCTGTACCTCCTTATACGACCTCGCAAGACACGATAATAGGAGTTCTGGCTCTTGTTTGGGGTAGGTAGGAAGGTAGGGTAGGTAGGTAGACAGGTGGGTGAGTGGGTAGTAAGTGAAAAAGAAAGTTAAGTAAGTAGGAAGGTAGGCAGGTAGGTAGGTAAGTAGGTAGGTGGGTGGGTAGGCTGATACTGATGGATGGAGATAAAAGTGTATGGATAGAGACAGGTGTGTATACAGGTATAAAGACAGACACAGCTGCTACGACTAAGAAGGCATGCTATAAAACAAAGCTTGGCAGACAATAGGGGTCGCGCTATCTTTGAACAGAGGAGCTCTTTAGCACGTCTTCCTTGGCTAATAGCGCATAATTTGTCTTAGATTAGGAACTCTCTCAAGCAAGGGGATAAGAATGACTCCCTGAACCCCTCCAGTACGAGAGGTCTGTAAAGTTGAGGGTCGTCTGTGGGCAGCAAGAATTAAAAAAGAAAACGCGTCGTGTTTGGATAGACTAACATCCCATAAGCCTGAATAAACCACCAAAGAGACAGTGCAATAAAAAAGAGGCCGAGCCAGAAAAACGGAGAGACCGATGAAGATACAACACACTCCCTTCCCTGCCTCCCTCTCGTCCCCCTAGCCTAGCACAACACCAAAGTAACCTGAGAATCGCACACTCAATAGAACTCATGCAAATTTGTCCCCAGAAGAAGAAGAGGAGGAAGAATTTCGTCGGCGGATCCAAAGAGTCGAATCCGGTTAGAGGGGAGCATTTCCAGTTTCCGTCGAGAATTATTAGGCTACACTCGCTTGCTGACACTGTGTTTACTGTGAAGATATTTATTCTCTATTCCCTCTTTAACATAAACAAAGCTTTATATGGATGTGCATAATTTTTCTACCTGAACATTCCACAACGTTGTAAAATCAAAGATATTTTCATTTTACATGTGTACTTCAGCTCCTCTTGTATCGACTCTTTTTGCACTTCTTCCTTCATTCATCTTTTTCCTCCATCTTTTTTTTTTTCATCACTTCCTAAAGAATGTTACTAAAGGGACAGTATTCACGATGACCTGTAGAGCAGCACGTTCGTAAAGAAGCCACTGTTTTTATACTAATGGTTCATTCTGGACATTATGAAAGCAAGTGCATTCGTCTCCTCCAGTTGAACGTACAGTACCATTACTCTGCTTTGTACTGCTGAACAGAAAGATAAGTTTGCCTTCAAATTTTGCGGATTATAGCTTTAGTCAACAAACAATGGCTTTCATCAGTATGTGTTACTCTTTCCCTCTGCTTTTTTATCTTTTTAGTCTCAATACTTTTACATACCTATCTATCTGTCTCTATCTATCTATCTACATCTCTCATACGGTCCTCTCCTACGGTTCAGATTTATTTCTACATTACAATATTCTTCCCGCTGTTTGTCTTTTATTTAAAAGGGTTTGCCATGTTCTTATGTTGTGTGTGTGTGTGTGTGTGTGTGTGTGTGTGTGTGTGTGTGTGTGTGTGTGTGTGTGTGTGTGTGTGTGTGTGTGTGTGTGTGTGTGTGTGTGTGTGTGTCCTTACAGTCCTTACATAGTAAGCAGCAAATGGACACAAGTTCTTTAAAGGTACGTATTCTAAATAGAAGGGGGTGAGATAGAAGGGAGTGGGAGGGAGGGAAGAGGGAGGGGAGAAGAGAAAGAGGGGGGAAAGAAGGGTAAGGAAGAAAATAAGGGGAAGAAAAAGACAAAAGGGTAGAGGTAAGGAAAGAAGTTTGAGTAGAGGGTAGGAAACTGAGAGAAAAGAAAAAAAAAAAAAGAAAAGATGATGATAATGAGGAGGAGGAGACGAGGACACTTCGACTAAACCCCACACATACTTTCCTCCCATCCCCCCCCACTGCCCTCCTCCCTCTCACACCTCAGTCTTCCCTCCTCTCTCTCTCCCCCTCCACACATCTCTCTCCCCTTCCACACATCTCTCACCCATCCTTCCTCTCCTTCCTCCACCCCCATCCCCCCGAGTAAAGAAGCTGGAGAACCCGACCACCCATCAGGCTCCCGAAGACGAGTGATCAGCATGACAGCTTGGAGATAAAGCTGGGGAGAGGGAGAGGGGGAAAGAGATACAGGAAAGAGTGAGGGAGAGGGAGGAGGGAGGGGAAAGATGGAGGGAGCCGGGGGAGAGAGGAAGACTGGCAGAGAGAGAGGGAAGAGAGCGAGACAGACAGGCAACGAGAGGGAGAGACAGGAGGAAAAGGAAAGAAGAAAGGAAGAAAGACGGGATGGGAGAACGGTGGATGTGGTACTTGTATGGTCAATAACAAATTTGTTTACACCACGACTTCGATGAAAACGGGAGCCTAAGCGAAGTTTTCTTCATACTTTCGATTTATTTCTGAAAAAGTTGAGTGACTAAAAACCCAAACTGATGTAGTGAGCTTGTGAGAGAGATGCATGTGGAAACTGAAGTGTGTGTGTGTGTGTGTGTGTGTGTGTGTGTGTGTGTGTGTGTGTGTGTGTGTGTGTGTGTGTGTGTGTGTGTGTGTGTGTGTGTGTGTGTGTGTGTGTGTGTGTGTGTGTGTGTGTGTGTGTGTGTGTGTGTGTGTGTGTGTGTGTGTGTGTGTGTGTGTGTGTGTGTGTGTGTGTGTGTGTGTGTGTGTGTGTGTGTGTGTCAAAATCTTTACATGCCGACTGTGTAAACCGAAAAGGTGGAAATATAGGCAAGCATATGCAAGGCCATACTACCAACCCTTGTCCGCCATGGTCTGAGTAAAGCTTATAGTAGTCGTAATTATAACCTCAGGCTCATCTGAGCGTGAACCCGGTGGAGTGATGGCCCGAAGTTTCCCTTTTTATGCAGTTCATCATCGTTCTTTCGAGGGACAGGGAGGGGACTGAGGAACTTCTGTATAATTGCTTTGCTTCACCACTCGGTCATATCTGTGCCATCACGTGAAGGCGTCCCTCTCCAGCAGCACCGAACCCTAGATACGAGGTAGAAGCAGGACGCAAGACAAACATGCTTCCACCAGGCCACCAAAACTCTATAACTCTTCGCCCAACATTCCAGAATATGGGAAACACCGAGGGATGACTTTTTTTGTTTTTGTTGGGGTTTTTGTATTTCTTTTCTGTTTTTATCGATTGTACAACAGCCACGACCACCAGCAAGGACCCACTAGATACAGCTTGTACGCCGGCTGTATCGGTGCTTGGGAACCGGTGTTGAGTGTGGATGTGTGCGATGGCTCACAGATACGGGCCGTGTAGTGGACGGATCGCCGGCGTGTCGGGGATAAATAAGTGTCGTGTTACGGATAAGGTGAGGATGCCGCTTAGGGAGGGTGAATGGGTCTCCAGGCGGGTTATGAATTGAAAAAAAAAAAAAAAAAAGGTATCTTAAATGGTTAGGGAGGTGATTTTCGTCGCTTAGATGGGTAAGAGGTGAATAAGTCTCTTGATGGACGGGAAATTAAAACAAAAGACAATACTTAACACTTGAAAAGGGGAAAAGGCCTACAAATTTAAGGAATGGTGTACTGCTTCTCTGTGTAGGGCCCTCGGTGGGGTGGGGTGGGGGTTCTGGATGTTATGGGTCGTGGAGAGGCTGCAAGGCACGGGCTGCAAACACACGAGGTGCTTGTGTGGGTGGAGGTGAATTTGGGAGCGACAGAGGCCGTTTTGTTGGTGATGGAGGGGGGACATCTTCCAGTAGTGACGCCGACAGAGCTGTTTGTCCCCTGTGCCTGGTTATACAAAAGTCCTTCACCTCCCTCTTGTCCCCAGAAAGGAGGATGGTGGACTGCAGGAGGAGGGGTATTGCAGCTTACATTACACCGGGTCCACAATTACAAAAACCTGGAGCCACAACAACGACAGGAACATCAAAACATCAGCACCAGGGGGAAGTGTTCATAGATTAACCCGATAATACCTGTTTGTGGTCTACGGCTCCAATGATCTGAACAGCGGTAGTTTAGTCTCGATTCGTCCACTGTCCAGGGTCCTCTGAGGTCCCCTAAAAGACAGTAAGGAAATGATGGTTCCTTTTCCTATACAGTATGATTCTGTCCATGTCGTAATTCCTCCATCCTTATTTCATCGACCCTTCCTCACCCCATTATTACGTGGGAAAAACTGATGACGATGACGATGATGATGATGATGATGACGACAGACGATTTTATTCAGCATACGAGCAGTGACACGTCCTCCAGTACCGACTCCCAAACACCAGCAACCCACCCAAAACACGCTGCTCTCCGTGTCGCCATTAGTTCCGTATCGCGCAACAGCATGATCCGTGTCACATTATGGAGGCATGTGGGGGGGAGGGGGAAGGAGGGCTATCATCACAACACTCCATGGTTCTTCACTTCAATTTTTTTTTTCTTGTTTTTGTCAGCACCGGACGAATTTATTTAGTTTGTGGGAGATTATGAGTATTTCGAAACAGACAGGCCTACTTTCCCTCCCTCCCCCCCCCTCTCTCTCTCTCTCTCTCTCTCTCTCTCTCTCCCTCTCTCTCTCTCTCTCTTCATTTACCCCTTCACCATAACAGGTCGCTTTTTCCTCTCCTTTTTCCTTCCTGCTCGAATCACAAACAATCGACTCTGTGTGTGTGTGTGTGTGTGTGTGTGTGTGTGTGTGTGTGTGTGTGTGTGTGTGTGTGTGTGTGTGTGTGTGTGTGTGAGAGAGAGAGAGAGAGAGAGAGAGAGAGAGAGAGAGAGAGAGAGAGAGAGAGAGAGAAGGGAGAAAGCCAGGGAGCAGAAGGCAGGAATTGCTAAAATGTGCTTGATATACATGACAGACACCTGCACCAGTCTCTCTCTCTCTCTCTCTCTCTCTCTCTATTTGCCTGCCCACTGGTCTGTCTATCAATCATTTTGTCTCATTCTTGCGCATAATTCCTTTTTATTTATTTACTTATTTATCGATAATTATGGTCCTTAATAATCACCCTACTACTACACACATGACACAGAGAGAGAGAGAGAGAGAGAGAGAGAGAGAGAGAGAGAGAGAGAAAGGATGAATGGGGACACACAAACACAGCAAGTCAAGTGTACATGTGGAAAACACACACACACACACACACACACACACAGGTACAGTAGATTGACTGGTACCGGAATTTGCAGGCAGTCCGTCATCCAGCCAATTATCCAAGTCAGAGACCGCTGTATATGGAGGTGATGACGAGGTGGACCAGGTGGAGTGGCGAGGTGGAGCAGGGTGGAAGATGAAGTGGATGAGTTGGAGGGGAGAGGTGATGAATGGGTGGACGGGAAGAAGATGAAGTGGAAGAGATGAAGACGAAGAGGTGAAGATGATGAGGAGGAGGAGGTGGAGGTAAGAGGTGATAAATGGGTGGAGAAGAGGAAGATGAGGTGGAAGAGGTGAAGAAGAAGAGGTGAAGATGATGTGGATGAGGTGGGATGAGAGATGGGGAAGAGGTGGATGGGATGAAGATGATGCGGAAGTTGTGGAAATGAGAGGTGGATATTGTGGAGATACGATGAGGAAGGGGTGAAAAAGAGATTTGGGTCAGAGGTGTGGAGGTGGTGTGGAGGCTTAATGTGATATGGATGAGGTGAACTTGAGAGGTGGATGAAGTGGAGAGATAATGTAGATGAAACAAATAGGACGTGCAGGCGAGAGTGATGTTGATGATGATGATAATGTTGATGACGATGAAAAGTTACTCATTCATAATTTTTCCAGTAATGTCAGAAAAGGTATAGGGAGGAAAAGATGTGAATGAAATGCAAAGGTTACGAGGTGAAACTGTATACGAGTGACAAACGAGACACTAACTCCATCAGTCTGTGGGGTGTCTTCCAATCTGAGCGAAATAATCCATCTGTATTCAAAAGCAACTAAAAAAAATTAATAATAATAAGTCCTCGTGCCGAAAGACTTAACATTAACAGTGACTTATGTGGACACTCTGAAGTTTGTCAATTTTTGAGAGAACGAGGTGAAAATTATACTAGAAATACAGGATGGAGATAGTGAATTGTTAGAGGTATTAATAATAATAATAATAATAATAATAATAATAATAATGAGCCAAAAGGAGGATATGTGACCTGGGCAAAAATGATGGTGAAATTGTGAGGCTGTATGAGCGAAGGCCAACCACAGGTGCAAATGAGATGGAAGGTGTTGCTGACAGGTGGGTTGGGCGGTAACAGACTACAGTGAGTGTCTTCATACCACAGTACCGTGAATATATACCGGTACCTATTATTACTACCTATTAGTACCGTGAGTGGTGGAATTATAGGCCGACTCGGATTGGAAAACTATTTATTGGGAAGATGCAAGACTTTCTATCCTATTTGAATCTTTTCTCGATATAAAAGAGACAGAATAAATGCGTGTGTATGTTTATTCAATCCCTCTACTTTTCTCCCTCCCTCCCCCCTCCTTATCTCTCCCTACCTTCCCCTCCCTCACTCCCCCCTCCTTATCCCTCCTACCTCCCCCTCCCTCACTCTCCCTTCCTTCTCTCTCTACCTCCTCCTTCCTCCCTCTCTCTCCTACTCACTCCGCTATATATAAAAGTCTATGTTCCGTCTCCATCCATATCTGCAGAGGGAACGAATGGGGCCAAAACTGTTTTCTCAATAACCAGCTCTTGCAAATACATGTAAGGTTCTTCCTGACGAGAGAGAGAGAGAGAGAGAGAGAGAGAGAGAGAGAGATATGGGGGGGTAAGGGAAAGTAGGCAAGTAGGCAAAGGTGAAGCAACAGAGGAAAAAGGAAAAGAAAGAAGAGGATGGTGGATGAAAAATGGACATAAAGTGAAGAATAACAGAGGAAGGCAAACAAGGCACAACCACCCCTGTTATGAGAAGTACCAGACCCTGTGGAATGTGTGTGTGTGTGTGTGTGTGTGTGTGTGTGTGTGTGTGTGTGTGTGTGTGTGTGTGTGTGTGTGTGTGTGTGTGTGTGTGTGTTTGCGAGCATGTATGTGACTCTCCGCATGTTTGTGCTTCTATAAGCAAGGGAGTGCCTGTGTGTGCGTGTGCATTCGGTGTATGTGCCTCTGTGTGCATGTGCGTGTGCTGCCGTGCATGGTGATGAGTCCTGCCACAAAGACCCTCAACTTTACCCAAAACTGTCCAAATGTGCTCACCAAACACGCCCAAGAATGCTGACTAAAGACTGTCTGGTTGGGGGACGTGGGCGGAAGGAATTGAGAGACTGCGTGCGTGAACGTGTGTGTGTGTGTGTGTGTGTGTGTGTGTGTGTGTGTGTGTGTGTGTGTGTGTGTGTGTGTGTGTGTGTGTGTGTGTGTGTGTGTGTGTGTGTGTGTGTGTGTGTGTGTGTGTGTACAAAAGGGAGTGTGTCAGAGAGGAAACGGGTGCACAAGTGAAGGGGCAGGTGAGTAAGTAGATAGGTGATATGGTAGGTCGGTTAAAGGAGGGCTGAGTGAGTGACAGCGAGTATATGAGAAAAATCACCGAGTAAGAAGGTAGGTATCACGGCAGGTAAGTTGGTAGGTAGGTAGATAGGAAGGTAAATAGCAAGGTAGGTAGGTAGGCAAGTAGGTAGGTACAAAATGGATGGTCGGTGGGTATAAGTGCAGGAGGGTTGATGTGAGAAGGGTACAAGGATGAATAAGCTGCATAAAGTTACACGGTTACACATGCCACACAGATCTTACGGGCCCTGAGAGGTGATCAGGCCTTAACGCTAACAGAATAACTTATACCCTAATCGCAGAAGCATGAGAAGACTGGATGGTTTATTGCATGTGAGGGCAGGTTCCTGGTTAGAGAGGTTGAGATGTGTATGTGGTTGGGATGTGTGTGTGTGGGCGGGTGGGTGGATCTGTGTGTGTGTGTGTGTGTGTGTGTGTGTGTGTGTGTGTGTGTGTGTGTGTGTGTGTGTGTGTGTGTGTGTGTGTGTGTGTGTGTGTGTGTGTGTGTGTGTGTGTGTGTGTGTGTGTGTGTGTGTGTGTGTGTGTGAATGGGGGGGAGTGATCGGGTGGACGGGTGGGTGTGAGGTTGAGTAAGTTGATGGGTGTGATAGTGGGTGTGTGTCAGGGTGAGTGGGTGAGCGTGAGGGTGAGTGGGTGTGTAGATGGGGAGGTGGTGTGACTAAGTGGACAAGAAAATGAACACAGTGGACGAAAAATGAGTATTGGAGAGATGTGTGCGACTAAGTGGGAAGTTGAGTGTTGAGTATTCGAGCGAGTGTGTGTGTGACTGAACGAGTGGATGCTGAGAGGAGGGAGTATGAGTGGGTTATAGAGAATGGGTGAGTGGGTAGATGTGGGTGGGTGGATGTGGGCGGGAGGGAAGGGTGGGGAAGGGTGGAGCAAGACCCCTGACCCTCAACCCGGCTCTTGAATATTGATAACCCAGCCTCTGATAAGCCTGATACCAGCCACACCAGGTATCAATCTCCCTCCTACGTCATTACAGGGGGCGTGGAGGCAGGTGTGGGAGGAGTGTGGGTGGTGTGGGTGGGTGTGGGGAGTAGCGAGGATGTGGGACTGTGAGAGGTATGGGGTATGGATAGATGTGGCGTATGGAATAACATGTGGGATATGGAGTGATGTGGGAATGGAAGATGTATGTTGTGGAGAGGTGTGGTGAGGAAGTGTGGTGGGGAGGTGAATATTGATGGCCTGGTCTCTGATAAGCCAGATACCAGCCATACCAAGAGTCAATCACACTCCTACGTGATGACAGGGGGTGTAGGTGAGTGTGGGTTTATGGAACCGTATGGAAAGCTTCGGGCGTGGGTGAATGTGCGTTGACGGAGAGGTGTGTAAAGGTGTATAGTGATGTGTTGCTTTGATGAGAACCTGGGAATGCTTAGTAAGTTCACACACACACACACACACACACACACACACACACACACACACACACACTCCGTAGAAAATGAATATAAAGGACCACCGTATCTGATGAACCGTGGAGTACGTGAGAAGAAAATAACAAAATATGAGTTAGTGGTGAGATTTAGGTAATGGAGGGTTTAATGTAGGCACACAAACACTCACTAATGACGAAATATTATTGTCGACTGAGATTGTTTTTAACCTCTTCAGTTCAAGAGAATCTGTCTAGTTGCAACTCTCCTGGCATAACTTGAATAACACACATGTCATCCTATGATTGTAGCTACTGAGACGGTTGTGACAATGAGAAACACCAAATGCAGAATACAGATCCTAACTGACATATCTCTTTACGTTTTCGTACCAAAAAGGGGTTCAAAAATTTTGTAATGAATGAAAGTCCAAACGTTTTCATACGTAATACTGGCCAAAAAAGTAAACGTTTCAATAGTAAACTGATCAAATTGAGAACTGGGTGTTCGGTTAGTTTATCTATATCTTAAAAAAAAAAAAAAAAAAAAAAAAAAAAAAAAACTATTACCTCCCATATTCGTCATAATACTGAAAGTATATGTTCAATGAAATGCATCGCTACTTGTACTGGAAAAACGCCTATAGGGAAATAGTCACTGAAATCGTTTCAGGAACTACTGAAATACTGGAAAAATGATGATGGTGAATAGGATAATGTAGATGGTGACTGAAGATCATGCTGTTGTTGCTGCTTCTGCTGCTACTTTTGATGACGGCAACGACAACGACGATGATGATTTTTCCGCTGATGCTGATGCTATTCCATGCGCTACTGATAACGACGAAGTGTTCCTGTGACGACCGTGTTGCAAGAAAACACGATCGCTTCTAACCCATGGCGTGCCCACGTCGGGTACCCAGTGAATGCGTTATTGGAACTCTTGGAAAAGATTGACAAATACAGTTCCCACAGTCTGCAATTCTAGGCCGCGCGTCGCCAGTGCCACGTTCCCTTGCAAACTAATGGATTTTAACTGTCTTCAAGCCATCACGACTCCTTTTTCATTTATTCTAGTTAACGTTGGTCGATTTTATTAAACTTGTATGAGACACTTAGTGCTGGAGGGTTTAGAGCCTTCATTAACCCCATCCACTACAGTCTCACCCTGCAATTCACTTTACATTTAATGAGCCTAGAGCGACAACGACTACTACTACTATTACTACTACTACTAGGTGTCAGTGAAAAAATAAGGCCATTGCACTCCATGAGGTGGGAGTCCGCGGCGGTGGATCATGAAGCTGAATGAAATGATCAGAAAGAAAAAAAATAAAATAAAATAAAGGTTAATAGTACTGATCGAAAAAACTAAACAAAATAACTCCACCTTGATTACCTTACTTCATACACTATCATCACTTCTACCACCAGACGATTTTATTCAGCAATGTCTATCTATCTATCTATCTATAGCCCGACGCCCTAATCCCGCAAAGGGTGGCCGAAAAGGTCCGTCCGGGTCCGAGGCGCTTTATTCGCTTTTTTAGTTAGTTCTTTTTACGGTGTGGAGCACTAACCCACCACCAACCCTTTTAGTCGCCTCGTACGACAAGCAGGGATACTGGGGGAGTATTCTTGGATGGAGGGTAGATACAGCCTTCATTAACCCCTTCAGTACAAGAAATAAGTCCAAACCTGAGTAAAATCGTCTGGTGGTAGTAAGCATAATAAGAAAATATATCACTGAATTGAATGGCCTAAAATTATGCCCGCCAGTTCGGAAAATAAATAGAATAAAATCATCTGTATGAACCAACCAAAAAACAAAAAAAAAAGTATATATATTGTCACTGTACAGAGAGGCTCAAAAATTATTCCCCAACTACTAGGAAAGACTTCAGAAAGGCATACTAGAGACGCATACTAGTTTTTTGCGCCCTTCGGTAGGTGGGTCAATTACTGCGATGATTAATAATAGAACAATTATTTATCATGACACACACAAAAGGCGTGATGATTGCAAGGTTACTACAGCTGGCCACGGAAAGTGTTTGATTTGTGACTGCTTTTGGCGAGGTGTGTTTGCTTGTGGTGTGTGTGTGAGCGCTTGTGTGTGTGTGTGTGTGTGTGTGTGTGTGTGTGTGTGTGTGTGTGTGTGTGTGTGTGTGTGTGTGTGTGTGTGTGTGTGTGTGTGTGTGTGTGTGTGTGTGTGTGTGTGTATTTCTCCTTGGTATATGAGTTTTTAGTGAGTTTTTTGTCCTCTTTTCTTTTTTCCTTCGTCTGTGTTTTCTTTGGCTTCTGTTTGTGCTTGCGCTTTTCTCTGATGTGTATTTACTGTATGAGTGTGTTTTTTCGCTTTCATGTAAACGTTTATGCCAGGTGAATACGCTAACTTAACGCCATCTGTGTGTGCGTTTCGGTGTGTGTTCTTTTTCTTTGGTGTGTTTGTGTGTGTGTTTATGGTACACGCTCAACTGAGGTTTATACGATTTCCTTTGCTCTATGTGTGTGTGTGTGTGTGTGTGTGTGTGTGTGTGTGTGTGTGTGTGTGTGTGTACGTAGGTTGTGGGCAGTGAATCAGTGAGGGGGGAGGGGGCAGGTCGGGAAAGCTGGGAGTTAAGTCTGAGTTCTGACATTTACTGCCATGATTTAGCGCCTGGTGGCATGGGGGTGGGGGGAAGGAGGGGGATGCATGAGGGAAGGGGGGAGGGACCTAAGGGGGAGGAGGGGCACGAGGAGTTGGGAGGAGAGGGGGAAGAATAAGCATAAGAGTGGGAAGCAAACACAGAACCTACACTCTCCATGCAACTATAATCTACCACTAATTCCTGTTTCACCTCCTGTATCTTCTTGACCAAACTTCTCTTCCCACTAGCCCACTGAATTAAAAATAAAATAAGGGAAGGGGGCATGAAAAGAAGGGAAAGAGACATGAATGGGTAGAAGGGGAGGGGCAAGAGAGTTGGGTGGGGGACGAGGGGAAGGAAAGGAAGGGGAATGATGAACTGAGAGGTGGACTGGCCAGGTGGATAGGAAGGGAAGGACAGTGGGGGCAAAGGAGTAGGGTGGGTACATGTAGGTAGGTTAGTAGGTGGAAGGTAGGTTACGTAGCCTAGGTAACAGTACGCAGGATGGCTGGCAGGTAAACAGCATTACAGAGAGGAGTAGACAGAAAGAGAGGTAGAAAAAATGGCTTGTAGACGGATAGCAGGCAGATAAGTAGCAGGTACGCAAGGAGAAAGAAAGGAGGTGAAGGAACAGGAGAGGAGGAACGAAGGGGAGAGGGGAAATGGGAAATAAACTCGTAGGTAAGTATGTTGGTACGTAGGTAAGTAGACTGCAATGGAAGGTATGTAAGTATGCAGGCGTACGCAGGTAGACAAGCAAGTAAACAATTAGATGAAATGCAGCAAAGGGAAGGGAAAAAAAAAAAAGAAACTGCATCGTCACAGGGCGAAGATAAATTTTGAGAAAGTGAAAAACGAAGAGGAAGGAACTAAGGAAATGATTATAAAACTATCAGACAAGGAGGAAAAAGAATCCAGTGAGCTTTAAAATGAGGGAGATATAATAAACAAGAAGATATAGTAATGGGAAGGTAGAATGGAGAGAGATTATTACTGTTTTCTTATGTTTCTTTTATTTTCGGATGGAGAGGATGAAGTGTGTGTGTGTGTGTGTGTGTGTGTGTGTGTGTGTGTGTGTGTGTGTGTGTGTGTGTGTGTGTGTGTGTGTGTGTGTGTGTGTGTGTGTGTGTGTGTGTGTGTGTGTGTGTGTGTGTGTGTGTGTGTGTGTGTGTGTGTGTGTGTGTGTGAGAGAGAGAGAGAGAGAGAGAGAGAGAGAGAGAGAGAGAGAGAGAGAGTCAAGAAATATTTAGTTGCAAAAAATGACACTGACAAAGGACACGACAAAACAGACACAAATGAAAAGTGGACACACACACACACACACACACACACACACACACACACACACACACACACACACACACACACGAAATAAAGACTAATATCAAATGACACTGACAAAGGACTACGACAAAGAAGACTGGGGACTTTAATTGCTTGTCCACCATTGAAAGACACACGAGTCCCCCATGACTATGCAACTTGTGCAACTTGCTAGCATTGCCACAGAGACATAAACCCCACCTGTGTGTGTGTGTGTGTGTGTGTGTGTGTGTGTGTGTGTGTGTGTGTGTGTGTGTGTGTGTGTGTGTGTGTGTGTGTGTGTGTGTGTGTGTGTGTGTGTTATGGGAAACCAAATGTTAGTGAGAAAGTATGAGTAACGACATATAATAATAATAATAATAATAATACAAATAATAATAATAATAATAATAATAATAATAATAATAATAACAGCAACAACAACAATAATAATAATCCAAACAATAAAAATCAACTTACGAATTATGTTACAAATAATCTTAAATACAGTACTTCAATTCCACGTTACTTTTCATCTTCTTGCTACCGTCAAACAATAACATCTCACATTAAAACAGACACCCATATTAAAAGACTTAACACCATCATCTCTTAGCCTCACACTAGACCTTTACAACCATGCCTAAATTAATTTCTACACATATTAGCATGAATATTTTTTTCGTATTCAAATTAGCCAAAGATGATC
The DNA here is from genome assembly GCF_032717465.1 of Coenobita brevimanus. Classification (NCBI taxonomy): domain Eukaryota; kingdom Metazoa; phylum Arthropoda; class Malacostraca; order Decapoda; family Coenobitidae; genus Coenobita; species Coenobita brevimanus. Next base: position 34,678,260 of record NC_136998.1, read on the forward strand.
TCGCTTTATAAGTCTCTATAGGCATAGGAAAGAACACGCTAAGGCAGTATTTTATCTGAGTTTATATTAGCTGTCCCTCTTCTCTCTCTCTCTCTCTCTCTCTCTCTCTCTCTCTCTCTCGCTCGCTCGCTCGCGCGCGCGCTCTTATCTTTCATCGTGTGTGATTTTCTCTACTTTTTTCTCTGTCAGCTCAAGTATTTCTGTAAATGGAATTTACTGGTTTTGCCATGTCACTCTTTATGTTTCCTCTCTCTCTCTCTCTCTCTCTCTCTCTCGTTGTGATGCAAAACTCGCGCGTGTGGGGGCCCCAACTCGAAGCCCATTCTGGACCCAAAGACAAACAAAGCTCTTCCCAAATGAGGACCGACTTGGAAAATGAGCCCTTCCCATAGATTACCACACGAGAGAGAGACAGATGGATAGGGTGAGAGATAGAGAGGGTGAGGGATGGAGGGGTTCCGTCAGGGGGAGGAGATAGAGCCATAGCACCCCAGATTTTCTCACAAATGACTGATGGATAGAGTGAGAAACAGAGTAAGTGATGGTACAGTAGGCAGAAAGAATCACAGCAGGGGAGGAGAGACAGTCTTAGCAGCCCTTAAACGAGAATGAAAATAAAGCAAGTTCGATTTATTCTGACAACAATTCAAGAAGCTATATTAATACACTGGCAAGAATGAGGGGTAGACAAAAGGGAGACTGTGAAAGAAGAATGAAGGGGAGACAGGCCAGATTTTGCAGAAGATAGGTGAAATTCACTGCATTTTCACTACACCGAACGCACTTCGTCTTGAAAAGTGAGCCTCCCCATATACAACGCTCTCAAAAAAATGACCTGACGAGTAAAAGGAGGAACAGAAAGACTGAAGATGGAAGAAAAGATAGGCTGGAGTCTGATGGAGAGGGGGAAGAGAGAGTCATCCCATTTCACCTGAGATAAACCAAACACATCTCGCCTTGAAAGTCAGCCTCCACACAGCACACCCCTGAAAATGGTTAGATGAGTAAAATGATGAATGTATGGGCAAGAGGTTGAAGGGAATGGGTAAAAATTATTGCACTTTTATGAGACTAGCTGATAACCAAAAGACCTCTTGTTTTAAAATGTTAAGCCTGCCCCTAGAACAGAAAAAGAAGACTAGGTAGAATGGAGATGGATGGATGGATAGATAGGCCTGTGTGTGTGTGTGTGTGTGTGTGTGTGTGTGTGTGTGTGTGTGTGTGTGTGTGTGTGTGTGTGTCATCCAACCCTTTTGCTTCAGTAACGTACAAGTGGAAAAAAATGTATCAGCCAAAATAAATCGCTAAGGAAGAGGTGCTAACATCTCACCATAACTACTTATAATACAGCCTTAAGCCTCCCCCATACAGCACTGCCTCATTGATGGCTAGGTGAATACAATGAAAAACAGATGGGGAGAGATGAGTCGGAGCTTGAAAGGGACTAGGGATGAAAGATAAAGGAGGCATAGAGGAGAATATCAAGCTACAGTATGCAAAATTAATCGCTAAGGAAGAGGCGTTCAGCACCTCCCCCATAAAACACCCCCCTCCCTCGAAGATACCTAGCCGAATACAATGAAGGACAGATGGATGAGTCGCAGCTTGAAAGGGGCTAGGGGTGTTTCCGGGCCATGTCTCACCCATCCGCTAAGTAACGACAGCATCGGCTCAAATTACTGGGTTTCTGAGGGAGGGTCGTTTAAGGTAATGGGGTCCCGTACATCACCACCCCCTCTCCTCCCTTCCCCCCCGCCCGTACTATGCTAAACTGGCAGTGGAGATTCCGTAGTGCCTCTTCCTTACCGATTTATGTTGCTTATTACATCTTAACATTCTCTTTTTATGTTATTTATACCGTTTTGTTATTGACACGACTCTATATGAGGCTTCGGATTTTACGTAACCATTTTCCTTAGCGATTTATATAGCTCTATAAGCGGTTTTTGAGATACGTAACACATCTTCCTCAGTGATTTATTTTACGTATTGCACTTTAAATTTCTTTTGCATGCCAATTATATCGCTTCCATATCATCAAACCTTGCATCAGTAACACCAAAAGGGATAGCGAGATGTTCCGAATGAATCGCTAAGGAAGAGGTGAAAGAAGAGATCCTATGCCACCCTGACCTTTGGTTCCTTCTTCCTTGAATAAAAAAAATAATAATAATACGGCGCTTTCACACACTTACCAGGCGACGCATTTATAAAGGATCGAAACCACTTCAACCTGAGGACGCTATTTTCAAGGCGTCGTTCTCTCTCTCTTTCTCTCTCTCTCTCTCTCCTCAAAATGTGGCTTTGCTTGGCCTCAGGGAACCAACTACGCCCAATTCGGACCCATCAAAGAGAGAGAGAGAGAGAGAGATTAATAGTCCCCTGATATAACGCATTGACACACCCGCAGCGCATACCCCTATCCATACAGACATACTGTACAAGCAGCATACCAATGAAGGCGACGGCGAGAGGGATGGGGGTATGATGTGTAGAGTATAGCATGCAGCAGACATACCACATCATATCACCATGCCCTAGATCGCAGAAAGTGTGTGTGTGTGTGTGTGTGTGTGTGTGTGTGTGTGTGTGTGTGTGTGTGTGTGTGTGTGTGTGTGTGTGTGTGTGTGTGTGTGTGTGAGTCTACGTTCCTTTTTCCCTATGAAACCCTCCAATCCGGTGACGTATTTCTTACTTGTTTCCTATTGTCTCCAGACGATTTTAATAAGCTTTTGATAAACTTTTCGGAATAAAGATGAATATGTTGTACCTTCCTTAACCCTTTTCTAGAAGCCTCCCTCAAGCTGAATAAAATCGTCAGGAGGTACCAGGAATAAAGTATAAAATGACGCTGATCTAGTAAAAGGGTTAAGTTTTAAAATATATTACATAAAAATTATTAAATTCGCAAAGGGAGAAGTTGACGGAAGTTAAATGAGGTAGCCAAGGGACAGAATAAGGAGTCGCAGAGAGGAGGGAAAAGGTGCTCATGGAAAGAGAGGGGGAAAGAGAAAGTGGAAAAGACATGGGAAAAGGTGAAGAAAAGTTCGCAATTTGGGAGAAAGAAGCGTGGAAGGGGTCGACAGAAGAGATCACGGGCACAGGTAGGGAGAGGAAAACGTATTCATTGATGGCGGGCGGGAATAGAATGGGGACGGGTTGAAACGGAAGGGAGGGATGGGGACGCGGAAAGGGGAGGGGAGGGTGAGATAGGGATTGGTGAAAAGACGTGGAAAGGGTCGAGGAAAGTGGCAAAGATGGAGTCGTACAAGTCGGACGGGAATGGAAGAGGGAAGGACTTGGAATTATGGGAGGGGAACCTGGAAATGGGAGGGGGGAGAAGAGGGTGAAAGAGGCGTGGAAAGGGTCGAGGAGAAGGGGTCGCACAAGGGGGGCAAAGATGGGTATCGGTATTAACGTGAGCACAATGGGCATTTACCGTGGTGAAGAAGGGTGTAAGGAGGCCTGTAGCTGTGTTTAATAGCCTGCCGGAGAGACAGGGGGGATGAGGGGGTAGTGAAGGCGTGGGTGGAGAGGAAAGGTAGGGCCTTGAGGAGGGGTTGAGTGGAGGGAGAGACATGGGAGAGGAGGCAGTAATGGGTAGGGAGAGAAGAAGAAGGGGTTGGTGGAGAAATAAGGAGCGGAGGGGGACTGGGAGAGGATGCAAGGAGGGACAGGAGTATATGTGACAGAGGTCCAGAGACAGGAGGGGGAACAGAGAGAAAGGGAGGGGGGACAGAGAGGGAGGAGGTGGCGTAAGAAAAGAAAAGGTAGGATGGTAATGGATGAGAATGGATGGGATTCGTGGTAGGGGAAAGGGCAAAGGGAAAGACCGGGTGAGAAAAGGAAGAGTATGGTTGGAGTAGGTGAAGAATGGATGCGGATAGGGAGCTGGGAGGGATTGGAAGGCGTGGGAAATAGGTAAGGCAATGATGGCTGACTTAACCCCTTGACTCCAGCGACGTTTTTATTGGTTCCTTCTCGCTACTTCTGGACTATTTCATTCACTGGAGGAGAGATATCTTGGAATGAAGGGTAAATGAACGGTATGTCAAACCTCTTATATTCGAGAAGTCGCTCCTCACTCCTAAGTCGACTGATAGTGAAGGCAGCAAGAATAAAATATAAGTCAATCATCGAAGCGCAGGGGTTAAAAGCGAACGGGGATGATGGTACGATGATAATGGACAGAGAGGTGATTACTGTATATGAAAACGGATGATTAAAATGGATGTGGACAAGGGCTAGAGAGGGGTTGGGAAGCGTGAGAAATGGTTAGGGGAGTGGCGGATGATCTAAAAGTGGAAGAGGATGACAGTATGGTGATGGAACTGCAAGGGAGTGGCAGCTGAGGTTAAAAATAAATGATGATATAAAGAATAGAGAGAACTAAAAATGATGGATGATTTAGGAAGGTGCTTGTAAGAAGAGAGGACGATGGATACATACATCCGTCAGGTATTAGACTAATTAAGATTCCTAAGAGCGCACACAGCAGTTGAACCATGAAAATAATCTTTACTTGTCCTCACAGGTACATCAATAATGCCGCCAACGCCAACACGTAATTCAGCTGCTGCTTCTAATATCAACGCTGCCTACCTAATGACCTAACTGTTAACGATTTCAGTACGATGGCCTTTTTGTCACTCTTACTGTCCGAGGTTGATTTTTATTAAGCTCTGGAGAGATTTTTCGAACTGGAAAGGTTAGATATTACCTTCATTAACCCTTTCACAACATGGACCTCCCTACGCTGAATAAAATCTTCTGAAAACATCATCATCATCATCACTACCTTCATCATTACGAGGTAGGTTCCAATATGCAAGACAAAAGATTACGCGGCAGAGGGAGAATAAATCAACAGCATACCCCGTAATTGGGCGAGACAATCATTCACTCACAATTTCAAATATTTCATCATCATCATCACCACCATCAATATCATCATCCAAATCTCCTTTCCCACTCGAGGATGGAGAGAGGTAGGGTCTAGAATGCAAGAACAAAAAACTGATAGAAGAAGTAACAAGAGTCAGCCCAAATAATGAAAAAAAACAAAAACAAACAGAAAATCGTCATCTTCCTAAAGGGATACTAACACCTCTGACAACACAAACTCTAGCAGCTGCCACCTCTGCCACCAGCACTGTCAACCTAATGATATAATACTTAAGCTTATTACCAGGCCATCAATGCTATGACAGCTATAACTTCCACCAACCCAGCCATCATCACCACTAATACTCACACCCATTACCTTCATTATCACCACCCCCATTAACTCTTTAGTACTAGTACGTACTGTTACGGCTATAATTATTACTCCTCCGCCTCATCCCTCGTGAACTCCCATCTTTTGACTGAAGTCAAGCACTCGTCCACCTCACGCTACCAGCGCTCCATCTGTTGACTGGATTTGATACTACTAGTTTCCCAACATGTCACCTGACTTTCCCTCCCTTTTTCTGTGTGAAGCGAGGTTGCCTGATTATCTGGTTTCCCGCGCAAGTTCAGTTCACACTCATCCTCTGCCCTGGGAATATCTTAGTGAACCACTCCTGACCTTTACCTGGAAGCCTGTGTTATAGGGAACCCATCTTCAACGCCTTCTTTTGCTGTAAACCATGAGTATCAGTTTTCTCCTTGCATTAGTTCATTAATCTTCTGATGGTGAATGGCTTTAGGTATTTATATTGTTTTTTTCTTAGGTTTAGTTAGGTTTAGGGTTGTAATTATTGTATGTTTAGTTTGTTAAATTAAATGAATAATCAACCAAATCATTATCAATCTACCCTGTAGTTTGTCTAGTTGCATAGTGTTCATGATCCTTCTCTTTTCTTATTGCTTTCCATGGGTCTTCATAGGGTAGATACAGTTAAATACTCCCCATGGATCGTAATAAATGGCGACCGTGACAGGACCTATTTCAGCTAGACAGACATTTACAGTAATGGTGTTTTGAGGGGTTGCTGTTGCTTGTTCCCATAGATTTTAAATTTTCCTTGATGTATTTAGCATTTTGGTATTAGTGTGAAACTTGTTTCCATTCGATTTAAAATCCTTGATGCAATAAACATTTTGGTATTTGTGTGAACTTGTCAGCACATAGGTTTATAGGTTCAGAGTCTTCATAGAACTTATCTTTCATTTTTAACGAAATACAGGGTCGTGTTTAGTTGTTTCAAATGTGGGGGATATTTCCGGATCGTTTTTTATTCCGTATCCCACGCTCCAGTGAGGTCTACATCTGCTAGTTGCGATAGGGCAAGTGGCTAGTTTGATACACTCACTCTTCCAAGTCCCAGATTATTCAAGAATCAAAGTTGTTTTGTCTTATCCTATAATCAGGGGTAATCCGGATCATGCTAAAAGCCGTCATCCTCTGCTCTTAATCATAGACAACGACTTTCGTAAGTTAATATTTTGGTCAAGGCTCTGGAAGTTTCCAGGACTTCAAAGAGTTTTCTTCCTGTAATCTGTGTCTAAAATATAACTTACCATAATTTTCTCATACATTTTAATCATGTTTGACCTTCAAAAATTTGTTGAAAATCCTAGCCATGAGCAATTAAAAGACTTAAAGAAAGATGAGTGGAAAAGCATTGCTACCTACTTCCAAATAGAAATTGAATCTCGTATGACAAAAGAGGTCTTAAAAAACACAATTATAGAGTCTTTAGTTCAAAGGGAAGTCCTGGGGACAGAGGCTATTGATGTTTGACTCCTATGAGTTATTCCTTTCCTACTAGGGTTGATAATCCTTATTCAACTCATACTAAACAAGGACACAGTGACCCAGTGGAGATGGAAAGATTAAGATTAGAATATCAGCTTAAGATAGAACAATTAGCTCAAGAAAAGATAATGAGAACAGAACAATTAGCTCAAGAAGAAAGAATGAGAACAGAACAATTAGCTCAAGAAGAAAGAATGAGAACAGAACAATTAGCTCAAGAAGAGAGAATGAGAACAGAACAATTAGCTCAAGAAGAGAGAGTAAAAATGAAAGAATTACAAATAAGAGAGCTTGAAGCAAATGCAAATTCAAACCTTAGGGAAAAGGAAATTGAATTGAGAGAGAAATTAACTGCTATTAAACCACCAAAGGAAGCTGCTTTATTGCCTCAGTTTGATGAGAATGATGTGGATGGATTTTTAAACACATTTGAGCACATTGCCAAGAAAAATGAGTGGCCTGAACAACACTGGATATCAGTCTTGGTCCCAAAGCTGATCGGAAAAGCTCAGAGAGTTTATAATAGTTTTGATGATAAAAATGATTATAATGGTTTAAAGACTAGTATTCTTCGTGCATATTCAATTTCTCCTGATGGATATCGACAGAAGTTCAGAAAACATGTAAAATCAATTTCTCATACTTATGTGGTTTGCAAATGATAAATTAAGACAGTTTAAGAAATGGCTTGAAACAACTAACACCTCAACATTTTCAGACCTGGTTAATCTCATGGTTTTGGAAGAGTGGAAGAGTAAGTTGCCATTCACCATCCTGAAGCATGTGGAGGAGCAAGGACAGAAGGATCTCATGAAAGCAGCGGAGTTGGCTGACGCCTATGATTTATTGATGGGATCTCTAAATAACAGGAGTGGTTCCATCTCAGGTGTTAAGTACTCCTCTGGTGTAAGCTCCGGTATGGTGGGTGGTAAGCAGAGCTCTTCACACTTGATGCCTTGGACTCAAAATATCTCCAATATATCCTGTAGTTATTGCAAAAAGCCAGGTCATTCTATCCAGTCCTGCAAACACCCTAATTGTAAAACTTCAAAAAACATGTTTAACCCCAAAGAAAAATCTCCTCATGAAATTGAAAAGCCAGTAGTGACTTATGATTCAAATAAGCCTCATCAGAATTCCTTCCTTCCTTTTATGTTTCAGGGTACAGTCTCACTGAATAAAGATGATGAGTCATATCCCATTACTATCTTGAGAGATACTGGAGCATCTCAATCAATTTTGGTCAGAAATGCTATTCCTTGTGTATCTAGTGCCTTCACTGGGGGAGAAGGTGATTTTGTCTGACCTTTCATCTAATCCCTCCTATCCCTTAGCTGAAGTTTATCTCCAGTGTGACCTTTTATCTGGAAATGTTAAAGTAGCTGTCAGAAGACCCTTTGCCAGTCAAGGGATCTCATCTGCTATTGGGAAATGATTTGGCAGGAGAACTCATTGTGCCTATGGTTTCAGTGGTTGAAAACCCTTTAACTGAGAGCCCAACTGAGATTCTAGATACTGTTGCTCCCCACTTATTTCCCTCCTGTGTTGTAACTAGGTCACAGAAGGCTAAAAAGAACAAAATCAATCCATTACCACCACCTGCTCCCAAGGAATATCTGCTGGATCAGACTATCTCAAAAGAAAACCTAATTAAAGCTCAGAAGGCTGATCCATCACTTGCTACCCTGAGACATGCTGCAGTCGAAGGTAAAGACCTAAATACATTGCCTTGTTTTTACTTCCATGATGGCGTTTTGATGAGAGCTTATAGACCACCAGAACTAAAACATCTTGATACCTGGTCAGAAATCCACCAAGTTCTGATTCCCAAATCTGTCAGACAATCCATCCTTAAACTGGCTCATGACGGGATAGCTGGTCACCTAGGGGTCTTAAAAACTTACAAAAAATCCTACAACATTACTATTGGTCAGGTCTTAGAAAGGATGTTTCTACTTTTATAAAAACTTGTCATGTTTGTCAAGTGGCTGGTAAACCTAATGAACAGCTTAAGTCTGCTCCACTCCATGCAATTCCTGTAGTGACAGCACCTTTTGAAAAAGGTAGTTATTGATTGTGTGGGACCTCTACCTAGGACAAAGAAAGGTAACCAGTACTTATTTACTATCATGGATACTGCAACAAGATACCCTGAAGTCTATCCCCTCAGAAATATCACCTCTAAAACTATAATGAAATCCCTGCTTCATTTGTTCACTGCATTTGGCATCCCTAAAGAAATCCAATCGGATCAAGGGACGAATTTTACCAGTAGGCTTTTCAAAAAAGTTATGGAGGAACTAGAGGTTAAACATGTCACTTCCTCGGCTTATCACCCACAATCCCAGGGCTGTTTAGAAAGGTTCCACCAGACCTTTAAATCAATGTTGAAAAAGTATTGCTTGGAAAACCACAAGGAATGGGATGAAGGCATAGACTTTCTTCTTTTTGCTATAAGGGAGTGTCCTCAGGAGTCTTTAGGATATTCTCCATTTGAGGTATTATATGGACGACAAATAAGGGGTCCCTTGAAGCTTCTGAAAGATCAGTGGTTTAACAGCACTACTCAAGAAAGTCCATCTGTATCTCACTATATTGATAATTTAAGATCTAGATTATCAGAAGTTGGAACGATTGCTAAAGATACCTTATTAAAGGCTCAGTGTAAAATGGAAAGACTTCAACATCCATCGTCTTTTGCACACAGTTACTCCCCAGGAGACAAGGTCTTGCTCTTTCTTCCCATTCCAGGTAGTCCCCTCAGGAGTAAATTCACTGGCCCATATGTAGTTGCCAAAAAACTATCAAAGTTGAATTATGTAGTACACACCCCAGATAGACGTAAAGACTCTCAACTTGTTCATGTGAATTTAATGAAACCTTATTTTACTAGATGCCCAGGAGCACTATGCAGAGAGAAATGAGATGAACCCTGTACTGTTTTGTGGGAACGGAGCCAGAGCCAGAGCCAGAGACTTCAGACTTGACAAACCCAGAATTGGACCTACCCCAACCGTCCGGTAACCTACCTAACAGCATGATCATGGAATCTCTATGTGATTACCTATCAAGTTTGACCAACATACAAAAGGATGACCTAGAATTGTTATTGAAGTCTTATCCTGAAGTTACTGCTGATTTACCAGGGTTTTGTGGTCTCTTAAAACATGACATACGGTTGGTTAGCGATGCTACTAGTCCAATTAAACAGCCAGCATATCGTCTTAATCCTTTAAAAATGAAAGTAATGAAAAAGGAAGTTTAATTCTTAACTGCTAATCACCTTGCAGAACCAAGTTTTTCTCCTTGGGCTTCCCCATGCCTTTTAGTTCCAAAACCCGATGGAAGCCACAGGTTCTGTACAGACTATCGTAAAGTCAATAAGGTCACTGTCTCTGACTCTTATCCCCTACCACTCATAGAGGACTTAATAGATTGCATAGGAAACTCCGAATTTATTAGCACAATAGATCTCCAAAAAGGCTATTACCAGATAGGTATGACAGACAGAGCTAAACTAATATCTGCTTTCATAACCCCATTTGGGTTATATCAGTACACTGTAATGCCATTTGGGTTATCTAATGCTCCGGCCACATTCCAGAAGATCATCAACTTCATCACACAGGATTTGGTTGGGACTTCAGCTTATCTGGATGACCTTGTGGTGATGGCTGACCAGTGGGACGAACACCTGACACGTCTCCATGCCCTCTTCAACAAACTAAAAGAAGTAGGATTTACCATCAACTTAGCTAAATCTACTTTTGGAGACTCTACAGTAACATATCTTGGACATGTTGTGGGACAGGGGCAAGTTCTACCGAAGGAGGCCAATGTGGAAGCAGTTCTAGGCGTTCCCAACTCCAACCACCAGAAAGGAAGTCATGATGTTTAAGTGGATGGCCGGTTTCTATCGTCGTTTGTAAGAACTTCTCCAGTGTTGCAGCTCCACTGACTGATCTCACCGCACTTCGAACCCCCTCAAGTGGACCTCTGCCTGCGAGACTGCCTTTCAACGTCTGGAAACTTTTCTTGCCAGCAGACCTGTCCTCAGAACTCCTGACCACTCGCAACCTTTCCATCTTCATATCGATGCTAGTGGAGTTGGGGTTGGTGCTGTTTTGCTGCAAACCAACCCAGTGAGTGGTGTTCTCCATCCTATTGCCTACTATTCGTCGAAGCTGAAAGGACATCAACTGGGCTACTCCACAATTGAGAAAGAGGCTCTAGCTCTCGTGCTAGCAATCAAGAAGTTCGAGTGCTATCTTCGCCACCATCCTCATCCTACTACTGTCTTTACGGACCACAATCCTCTTGTATTTCTCCAGACTATGAAGAATTCCAATCAACGGATTCTACGATGGGCCCTGCTTGTTCAGCCATTTAATCTTCAAGTTCAGCATATAAGGGGTGTTGACAACATTCTCGCGGATACCCTGTCGAGACATCCCATCGAGGCTACAGAGTAATCTACCTCCTTCGTGCTTCCACTGCGTAGGTCTTTGTGGGGGAGGTGTTACGGCTATAATTATTACTCCTCCGCCTCATCCCTCGTGAACTCCCATCTTTTGACTGAAGTCAAGCACTCGTCCACCTCACGCTACCAGCGCTCCATCTGTTGACTGGATTTGATACTACTAGTTTCCCAACATGTCACCTGACTTTCCCCTCCCTTTTTCTGTGTGAAGCGAGGTTGCCTGATTATCTGGTTTCCCGCGCAAGTTCAGTTCACACTCATCCTCTGCCCTGGGAATATCTTAGTGAACCACTCCTGACCTTTACCTGGAAGCCTGTGTTATAGGGAACCCATCTTCAACGCCTTCTTTTGCTGTAAACCATGAGTATCAGTTTTCTCCTTGCATTAGTTCATTAATCTTCTGATGGTGAATGGCTTTAGGTATTTATATTGTTTTTTTCTTAGGTTTAGTTAGGTTTAGGGTTGTAATTATTGTATGTTTAGTTTGTTAAATTAAATGAATAATAAACCAAATCATTATCAATCTACCCTGTAGTTTGTCTAGTTGCATAGTGTTCATGATCCTTCTCTTTTCTTATTGCTTTCCATGGGTCTTCATAGGGTAGATACAGTTAAATACTCCCCATGGATCGTAATAGTACATTATTATTGTCCATATGCCAGCGACGTTCCTGATGCTCAACTGTATCCCTTTCGCGATACTCCTTTCCACGTATACAGTTTCGGTCAGTATTTCTTTTACTAATTTGGGGACTCGTTTTACTGATGCAATACTTCTGCTCTTACAATTACTGATGAGTTTGGCCAGATTAATTAAAGTTCGACACAGTTCCAATTTACACGTCTTTACACCATTCCAATTTACGCGTCTTTACACCGTTCCAATTTACACGTCTTTACACCGTTCCAATTTACACGTCTTTACACCATTCCAATTTACGCGTCTTTTTGTGATATTCCTTTCTATGTAAAGTCCAGTTAATACTTCTTTTACACTCCCTGGGCTCTGAATTACTGAGAACCTACTATTGCAGCTCTTACAAAGTGGCTTAAAATGCTTCTAGCTGGGTTGGTAAGAACTTATTTAACTTGGAGCCCCTTTAGTCCAATTTTAAAAGCCACACACTAACAAACACCACACACTAAGAGGACCCACTAAACACATCCTATCTACGACACCTACAGACATCACACACTAGAAGACAAGGAACACGACCCTGCCATCACACTACCACACACTATCACATTCTACTTTTTCTACCACACCCACAACACCGCAACTACCTGCCTCGACTATTATGTTACCTTACCACAGCCCCTTCCCCTACACCTATACACACCACACACTAGACAAGGAACACACCCCGCCATCACACTACGCTGTCCTTCTACTACACCCACAACACCACAACTATAAGAATCTATTACCAAACAACACTCTATCCTACCCTTCTTCTACACCTATAAACACCACACGATACCAGACCCCACCACCACACTACAGGTCCCTTCACCTACCCCTAAACCACCACCACACTACCACACCCTTCTACCACACCCAAAACACTACACACACAACGAAACTCCACCACTAAATTACCATAAAATACCCTACTCTTCTACCACATAACACTTATCAAACATTATCACACTACACTCGACCTCGTTACCACGCTATACACTATTAGATCCACACTTGAATATGTCTACCGTATTTACCACACATCACAATCTACTACATTTAAACTTTCTGCCACATTACAACACCACACACACTACCAGACCCCACCAACACACTCTACCCTTTCTACCACACTCACAACATGACACACTACCACACTTTCCTTCACCACACCATCATACGCTACCACACACAACCAGAACACTTTAATTTTGTATTACATCAGGAAAACCAAATACTACAAGACCCCACAACCAAATTCCCACAAAGAACTTCCCTTAAACACCCAAAACGCACCTTCCTACCACACTGCCGCCTAACGTAACCACACACGATTACCACACTCCACCACACAAGATCCTACAACCACAATACAACAAAGGACTCCTCTTAATAGCCAAAACACCACACACTACCACAACTTCCCACCACCACCACTCTGCTGGACGCTACCACACAACGACCACCCAAGTCACGACCACTCTCACGACACCCGGAGCGACAGGAAGTGCTAGGAACATGGTCGGGGTGGGTGTGAGAGGCACGACCCCTGGCTAGGACGACATTACGACCAGCACGACTTGTCCACCACCCACGCCCTCCACAACAACCATTCCCTTCTATCCCTTCCCTATCCACACCATCTTACAACACCCATTCCCTTCTACCCCTTCAATATCCACACTATCTTACAACATCCTTTCCCTTCTATTCCTTCCCTCTCCCCTATCTTCAACTACATCCTGAAAAACGCCCATCACCTTCTGTCCTTTCCCTAGTCCCTATCCTTATCCACGCCTTCAACACCCATTCCCGTCTATTCCTTCACTATCCCTCCTCTTACTATATCCCTTCCCTTCTATCCCTTCCTTCTCGCCTATCCTCACGCTCTCATCAACACTCATTCCCCTTCATCCCTTCCTTAACCCCTATTTCACCCACGCCATCAATACCCATTCCCTTCTGTTCCTTCTCTACCCCATGTCCTCACCTATACCCTCAACAACAACCATTCCCTTCTATCTACTTCCCTATCCCTATCTTCTTTATGCAGTTTTCTCGCTGGCTTGAGTCATATCGTTTTTATGTTTTCTTCTTGTATTATTTCTTTACTTCTGTCTTTATTAACGCTTATTTATTTCTCTCCATTTCTTTCATCAGGTTTACTTGATTCTAGTCGTACTCTACCTTAATAATCTTATCATGATACTCCTTACTTTGTTTATTTATTACTTATTTACTTTTTCCATGTTATTTTGCCATCTCCAGATTGAATTTTATCTTGGGGACAGCTTTTCGAACTGTAGATGTTTGTTGCAGCCTTCACGGCCCCCCTACAATAATAAGGTAGCCACAAGCTGGGTAAAATCGTCTGACAGGAGCAAGAATATAATAGAAGAGACGTCCGCGGGCTGATGAAATGTATCAAATAAATGTCTAACGAAAAGGTGTTACGAAATCTACCAAACCAACGAGAATATGAGCTTCCCTTCCCTCATTCCCCATACACAGCTGATATTTATTTTATGTTAAACTCCCCCTGTCCCTTCACCTTCCATTTGTCTATTCTTACATATTCCTCTTACCTTTATCTTCCATCCATTCTATTTAATTTTACCACCCGCTATCTACATATTTTCTCCTGTCAATCTCAGCACCTTTTTTCTTCCATCTACTTCCTTCCTGCTTCGTATGTGCCATCTACCAATCTTTTTTTTTTTTTTTTTAATCCACTACTTTCTTATTTCTCCACCCGCTCCCTCCTACCCCTCCAGCCTAACCTAACCTAACCTGACCTAACCTAACCTAACCAAACCTAATTCAGACTAACCATAACACTCCATTACAGACTCTGTGCCGTTAGAATGTAATATCAAGCTACTATAAAAAAACACGTCCCGCACAAGTCCGCAACTCTACTTAATCAGTACAAAATATTTATATGTGAGTAAAACTTTCCATCTCCGGCCGCGCAAACTTTCTCGATAAGTTTCTTCATCGTCTCTTTAATCCAGGTGAGTTGCAAGCTGCAGGTGTAAGGCTCAGTGCGTGGATCAGCCCTCCCCCCCTCCACACACACACACACACACACACACACACACACACACACACACACACACACCTTCCACTTTTTCCCCTCTCCCATTTCGCTCCTCTTCTAGTTCTACCTCTTCCTCCCCTTCTCCCTTGTTACCCCCTCTACTTTTTTAACCCCTCCCTTGCCATTCTCTCTCTCTCTTTCTCTCTCTTGCTTCTCCCCTCCTCATTACCTCCTTTTTATTTCTCCCTCTCTCTCCATCCTCCTCTCTGCTTTTCTCCCATTCTTCCATTCCACCTCTAACCACTTACACATACATCTACCTGTATTTCTTTCCCCGCAAGTCTCTTACAACTCTCAACATCAAAGTTCCTCCTTCCCCATCTCCCTCTTGCAACCTCTCTAGTCATCTTTCTCCCTCTTTGCCCCTCCTTCCCCTCTCCTTTCCTCC
>NC_136998.1:34696151-34698651 GCF_032717465.1 Coenobita brevimanus
AGAGAGAGAGAGAGAGAGAGAGAGAATATGCATGTGAAAGTCTAAGTATATACAGTAAGTGTACGTTTATGCATGTGTTCATTTATGTATGTGCGTCTATATAGGTTTATCTATCTATCAGTGTGTGTGTGTGTGTGTGTGTGTGTGTGTGTGTGTGTGTGTGTGTGTGTGTGTGTGTGTGTGTGTGTGTGTGTGTGTGTAATTGTAAATCCGCTTGCAGTCACTGAACCCTTTCCGTACGATAAGACAACCTATTTTTATCTAGTTACATGAAAAAATATTTGACATAAGACAACGATGTGTATAAATGGAAATATTAAAAAACAGAAACTTCACCAAGTCTCCTATGACGACGATTTTTTCCTTTGATTCTTGGTAACGCCGGACGATTTTACTCAACCCAAGTCGGGCCTCTCGTGGTGAAGGAGTAAATAATAGCTTTCTTATCCTCATCTATCTATTTTCCTCACTTACTTCACACCTGTCTCATCACATACCTCACCTGCCAGACACCTTAATATACCCGTCTTTACCTTTCACCTCATCTACTGTTAGCCTATCAACTGCCTCGCCTGTTGTCTGCCTCACAGCTCTTCTACCTCACACCTTATCTACCTCACCTGTAGTCTGCCTCACAAGTCATCCACACCACCACCTCCCTCCCTCCCTATCTTCCACACGTCTGTCTCTCTTGGTTGGCATAACGCTTTTCATTGTCTTGCTGCCTCGCCTTCCTCGCCTTCCTAACACACACACCTGCCTAGCCTCGCTTCACTCCTGCCTCACCTCTCCCCACACCTGCCTCACTTCTCCACACACCTGTCTCACCTCTCAAAACAACTGCCTCGTCTCTCCATACACACCTGGCTCACTTAGTCATACATTTCCCTCAACTCTCCCCACACCTGCTCTGTTCTCCCCACACCTGCCTTTCCTCTACCCACACCTGCCTCATCCCTGAACACCTTCCTCACTCTTTTCATACCCACCTACCTGTCTCACTCACCTGCCTCAGTCACCTGCCTCATCAATTTTCCTCACCCATCACCTGCCTCACCCATCTATCTCATCCAGCTGCCTTACCCACCTGCCTCACCTGTTGCTTTACGTAACTCAGGTGTGTCCTTACCCCATCTGCCTAACACTTTCCACTATCTATTATGCTGGTAGCTCTCTCTCTCTCTCTCTCTCTCTCTCTCCCCTTTTGTCTCCACTCACCTTTCTCCTGCCTGTCTATCTCCATCCGAATACCTACTTATTTTCCTTCTCCTTAACTCTTACTCATTACCTCCTTAATCTTTCTTACCTGTCTCCTTCTTTACGCTTATTTGCCTCTCTCTCTCTCTCTCTCTCTCTCTCTCTCTCTCTCTCTCTCTCTCTCTCTCTCTCTCTCTCTCTCTCTCTCATTCTCTCTCTCTCTCTCTCTCTTTCTTAATTTCCACCTTCCATCGTCCAATTCCTCACTTACTTTCTATTTTCCTCTTATTTTTTACCCATTACCCATCTCCCAAAGTCAATTGCAAGGTCCCACTCCAATCTAAAACTCTTTCCATCATCATCATCATCATCATCATCATCATCAACATCATCATCATCATCACCACCACCATCTCATCCCTTACTCTCGCCTACAATAATGGAGTGAGGGATCATTAACACACACACACACACACACACACACACACACACACACACACACACACACACACACACACACACGAAAACTTTAAAAAAACACACCCTTTACCAATGTTACACACCATCATCCAATTAAAAAACAATCTTATCCAATTTTCACACTCATGCAAAAATTTTTCCACTTATTTTGGCGACTCCTAAGACGCAAAGGAAAGATTAAATATATATTCACCAGACTCGCGTATTTTGTCATTAAACACAGAATCTTCCCTGCACAAAAGAAATTCCTCCTCCTACTTCTGCTCCCTTCTTTTTTCTTCCTTCTTCTCCTCTTCTCCTTTTTCCCCCTCCTCCCTCTTCTTCTCCCTCCTCCTCCTCCTCCTCCCTCTTCTCCCTCCTCCTCCTCCTCCTCCCTCTTCTCCCTCCTCCTCCTCCTCCTCCTCCCTCTTCTCCCTCCTCCTCCTCCTCTTCCCTTTTATTCCTTTTTCTCCCACTCCTTCTCTTCCCTTTTCTTCTCCCTCCTCCTCCTCCTCCTCCTCCTCCTCCTCCTCCTCCTCTTCTTCTCCTCCTCCTCCCTCTTCCTCCTCCCCCTCTTGCTAATCATCATCATCATCATCATCTCTGCAAATCCGATGTCGTCTATTTTCACATTTCGTTCTTGCTACTTTCACGCATTTTTTTTTTTTTTTACTAACGACTGACGTCTCAAACGACCATGAAACGATTTTATTCCTCGTGAGAGACAATTTTTGAACTTGCAGAGATAGACAGGGCCTTCACTAATCGTATCACATATAGGTACGATTCATCTAGCTTCATTTTTGTCCATGCTATCTTCAGACGATTTTATTCAGCTTTGGAG
>NC_136998.1:34703651-34763651 GCF_032717465.1 Coenobita brevimanus
GTGTGCTTGCTTAAATGCTGTTCAGTGCGCAGTTTGAACCCATAATTCTGTCTTATTTACCTGCCTGTTACTCACTGTTTGCTAGTCATGGGGAAAGGTAGTTGACTGTGCTTCTTTATTATCCTGACTCTCTCTCTCTCTCTCTCTCTCTAACCCCTCCGTTTCGAAAAAATATATACTATAAAGTGAATAAAATCGTCTGGAGGTAAAAAATCTAAAAATGCCAGTACGTCAACAGACTGAAGGGGTTATGTGGGGGTACGAACCCATCCCAGTCACCTACCAAGTCTGTTCACCCTCTCACTCATTCACCCACTTTCCCTCTTATTTATTTACCCTCTCACTCAATCACCCACTCACCCTCTTCTTCACTCACCGCCTCCTTCATCACCCTATCACCTTACTCATCTTTTCACCATGCAACCTCCCATACACCCTTCCATCCTCACACCCACCCACCCAGCCTCTCATCTGATGAACACTTACTAAACCCTTCCACCCATCCACCCACTCACATTATACCCACTCCCCCACCCACCCACTGATATTACCCCCAGTGCCCCCACTCACCCACCTATCCATCCATCCAAACAGCAAGCCACTGACTTTCCTTGTCCACTACTTCTAT
Source organism: Coenobita brevimanus (assembly GCF_032717465.1). Taxonomy (NCBI): domain Eukaryota; kingdom Metazoa; phylum Arthropoda; class Malacostraca; order Decapoda; family Coenobitidae; genus Coenobita; species Coenobita brevimanus. The sequence continues at coordinate 34,704,280 of NC_136998.1, forward strand.
CCACCATCACACCATCCTCTCCATCTAACTACCCATCCAACCCAACCATCTCATCTTTCACCTATACACATAGTCAGTTACTCATCCCGCTATGCACCACGCTCTCATCATCCACCAAATAACCCACTCATCCATCCATCCACTAACCTATTCATCCACTTACTCTCTCATCTTCCTCTTATCCATCCACGCACCCATCCACCTATCAACCCATGTTCCCAATCATCTTCCATACACTTTCTCACCACCCACCCACTCACCCTCTCATCTCCTATCCACCCTCACCACCCACCCACCCACCTATCCACCCAGCCAGCCAGCCACTAACCTTCCTCGTCCACTAAACCTTCCCACCTGTTTACCTTTCCACGACCTGCCTCCACCGCGACCCTCACCCCGCTTCCTAGACCATCCCTCACATTCCACACTTCCATCCACATCCACGCGTTCATCCTCATCCACACGTTCAGTCACATACACATATTCATATCCACACATTCATCTACATCCAAGTGACGAGCCACATGCACATCCTCATCCGTCACACTTTCATGCACATTCACACGTCGATCCACATCCACACGTATCCATCGACACTCACAATTACTCACTCATATTCTCTTACACCTTCACCCATCATCCATATCCCTTCTTCCTATGTCATCCAAAAGCATTCACACGTTCATCCACATTCCACCAATTTTCACATTCATTCATATTCTTTCAACCCACAATCATCATCATCATCATCCATACACATACATCCTAGCACCTTTCCTCATCCACTCCCTCATATCCACACTCATACATCCACCAGCATCCTTCATCATCTACAAATTCACCAATAACTACACCCCTTTTTCCATAACTTGGCCCAAATTTTCATCTTTTTGCAGCTTATTTCATGTAGCTTAGTGAAAAAAAAAACTCTACTACATTCGTTCCAAAGCACTTCTTCGTGATTAGCGTAATATTTTAGTGCTAATACATCGTTAAAACTCTGTACTCAAGATGGAGGGATGGTAATTTTAGGTCAGATTAGAGTAAAAAGAGAATAGTACATAAACATTCAGTGTCCTTGCATCCACACCATCCACACACATTTTTATCCTCTCATTCTCACACATCCACTCACATCCACCAATATCCTTCCTATCCATACAAATCTACACCTATCCACCTATTCATTAACAAACACTCAGATCTCTCGAAGTGAAGTTGGGAACGATTTCCATCAACCTCTGTATTCACTGACTCTCTCTCTCTCTCTCTCTCTCTCCTACTTAATTTTACTCAGACTGAGAGATTTTTCTAACCAGACGAGTGAGATATAGCCTTCATTAATCTTTTCACTGTAAAAAGTCTCCCATCGCCTGAATAAATGCATCTGAAGATAGCATGAGAGTAAAAAAAAAGAAACACACACACACACACACACACACACACACACACACACACACACACACACACACACACACACACACACAACTTCCATCGCCACAACCAGCTGGGAGACGTCGAAAAACCTTTAGCTAGTGACTGTACATGCATTCACATCTAATTACACACCTGACCGATGAGGAAATGAAAGTCGCAGGAGGGATGAAGGCGGTAATTATTTCTTTTTCATTCGATTCAGATTTTTTTTTTTTTCATGATTATGTTCTTCCCCTTCTTCGATTCCCTCGCATGGTGAATCACAGGCTAAAAATTACTCAGGCACGGTGTCAGTGTCTCTTTTATGTTTTGTGTGATTCTCTCTCTCTCTCTCTCTCTCTCTCTCTCTCTCTCATAAGAAGCATTAGCACTCATAATAACCTAAAGTACTCTCTTCTATTTATACCCTATCGAACACGTGCAAGCAGCCTTTTCAATTATTGTTATTTCTCACTTTTCTTCTCCTCCCTTCTCACTCCATTACCCACCTAACCTTTCCGTTCTTTCTTCCTCCTACGTTGTCCTGTCTCTTTCCGTCCTTGTTCCCTTTCCCTCTCCTTGCTTCGTCACTTCTCCCTCCCACTCTTCCCCCCTTTTCCTCATTTCCTCCCTCCCTCTCTTCCTTCTTTTCCTTCCTTCCTTCTTTATTTCCTTCCTTCTCCTAGCCCATGTCCCCCACCATAACCCAGGTAAAAATTGGTGGTATGAGAGGGGTCGTGTAAGGGAAATAAATTCATGAGGATATCCTACTGAGAAGGAAGAGAAGAAAATAATTATGAGGAAAGAAAAGAGAAGGAAAAGAGAAGGGAAGAGGAGAACAAGAATATTTATTTATTTGTTTATTTACTACTTTGTTTATTTACTTATTGAGGGAAAACAATTTATTTGTCTGACTATTTATGGCCAAGAAAATCATTGCTCGAGAGGGAGAGAGAGAGAGAGAATGATAATCAACTGGAAAAAACACTGACAGTTCATCTCAGTATCGCTTTATGGATCTCAGATGAAGCATGAACCACAATAAGAATCAGAATATTAAAAGATTCGCAACCCCTTCAGCGCGATGACGTATTTCTTAATTTCTTCCTGTTACTCCCAGACGATTTTATTCAGCTTAAGGAGGGATTTTTGGAACTGGAGGGGTTTGAGACAGCCTTAATTGAATCTTTCTCTACTACGGGATTTTCCTGAGATGAATAAAACCGTCTTGCAGCATCAATAATAACCTAAATAAAAGAATCTTGGTACTGAAGCGATTAATGCCGAAGTGGTGACATGCGAGGGTGTGTGCCGGGATATGTTTGTGCTTAAATAGACGACTCTTAGGCTTTAGGGAACGGACTGCGTAGATTATACCTAGGATCGAACGCGCGCGCGCGCACACACACACACACACACACACACACACACACACACACACACACACACACACACACACACACACACACACACACACAAACTCGACTCGTACTCACACATATTTCGCTTTCTCTCTCACACACACACACACAAACTCGACTCGTACTCACACATATTTCGCTTTCTCTCACACACACACACACACACACACACACACACACACACACACACCCTCAGCTACTCATACACATTAACCTTAAGTCCCAGCTCCCTCAAAATTACGAAAGCAATTACCAGGAAAATTAACAGACCCTCAAACCTGTGAAAATAAAATATAAAAATACAGGAAATCCCAAGAACTTGTATTACCTGTATATATTTTTGTCTCCGGCACGAGTTAAAAAAAAAATATTATATACCATTACTAACATCAATAAAAAGCCAAATTATTAAAAACCATTACAAAAATTAAGAAGATATATACAAATAATCATGCATCATACTAAGAAAATTAACAGTACAAAAAAACTAAGGATAGTAACTTAAAATTCATGGCAGTTCTTACACTATTAATGATATTCTGAGAGAGAGAGAGAGAGAGAGAGAGAGAGAGAGAGAGAGAGAGAGAGAGAGAGAGAGAGAGAGAGAGAGAGAGAGAGAGAGAGAGAGATTACGGGAACCAGAAACACGAATAAAAAAAAAAAACTTTAAACTTAATGATAAATGGCAAAAAGTGATAGACGGGCGGACGGGGGCGGGTACGATTAGTTAGCTAGTTGGGAAGACCCGGAAGGCCACCAGGATTCAGAAGCGGACAGAGGCACTCATGAACAAAACACACACACACACACACACACACACACACACACACACACACACACACACACACACACAACAATAATGGCATGCGGAACACCCCGAGGAACAAGACACGTACAACAACATCCAACATTATAAAAAGAAAATAAAATCATCCCCACAACCATCACCAATACCACCACCACTATCAATAATAATAATAATAATAATAATAATAATAATAACAATATTACCATTACGACACTATTACTACTGCAATTACTACTACAACTACTACCGTACTACCACCATCAACAACACCGATACCGACACTAGCAATAACAACAAAAATAACCGCAATAAAAGCATCACTACCAACAAAACAGCAGCAACACCACAACCACCACCACAACCAACCAACCAGTCAACCAACCAAACAACCAAATACATCCAGAACATCAACAACAACAACAGGATACAAAGACAACAACAACAACGTGGACCTCCGACAGCTACAACAACAAAAAAACACACGAAAAGCAAAGACACAGCAAGAAAAACTGGACTCTACAACGCCGTGCTAAATATAATGATGGAGTCAGTGGCGTTCCGGTCGCTTCGGTGATTGCATATGGGTTTAAAGGTGCCCGTGGGAGGATGGAGAAGGAGGGAGTTGTGGAATATCCTGGTATATTTAGCGCATCCTGGTATACTAAGCACATCCTGGTATACTAAGCACAACCTAGTACACTATTTAACAAATCCTGGTATAAGTGCGAGGTATATTCTAAAAGATGGCAGGTGGATCCCGGTATAAAGGTATATTCTGTTTTAACTGAGGTCTGTACTGGTATAAATGCATCTAACCTGGTATAAGAAGGGTATAATACTGGGTTCATGGTACATTATATTGGTATACTAGTGGAGGTAAATTCTTATATTAAATGGGGGTATTTCTTGACAAGGGGTAAAAGGGGGAATGGTTGGCAGTGTGTGTGTGTGTGTGTGTGTGTGTGTGTGTGTGTGTGTGTGTGTGTGTGTGTGTGTGTGTGTGTGTATCAGGACTCCATATTATAGTTACAAATCATAATAGATAGATAGATAAATAGATAGATAGACAGCTCTATGCGAGCCTGGGAATGGGAAATGAGCTTGCAAATTACACTGAGGAAAGCTGACGACAGTGGCCAGTATGGAGATGATGCAGTTAGTTGTCAGCAATCCACTGGTGAACAAAGACCTAGTGACCATACACACACATACACACATACTCACACACAGGCTTCTTAAACTTTCCATCCACAAGGAACACACGTGATACGTCTCCTGTTTCACCAGAATTTAGGAAAGAGAGGGCAGAAGGAGACAGGCCTTAGAACAGGCAGGTCAGAAGGAGAAAGGGCTTAGCAACTTGAGAGAGAGAGACAGGGAGACAGGGACTCTGCTCAACTCACTCGTGAGTGAGAGACTTGTTAATATTTCCAAGACAAATAAAAATAGTCCCATACTATTCTTTACCTCTCCTGTCACTACATGACAAATGGGAAAGAAGATTAGATACTTACAAAGCTACTCAAATATAATAACCGCTCGTCCACAAGTCTAATATATATATATAATTCAACTACAAGTAACCACAAAGGAACTACAAAGTCTTTTATGACATGTGTGTGTGTGTGTGTGTGTGTGTGTGTGTGTGTGTGTGTGTGTGTGTGTGTGTGTGTGTGTGTGTGTGTGTGTGTGTGTGTGAGAGAGAGAGAGAGAGAGAGAGAGAGAGAGAGAGAGAGAGAGAGAGAGAGAATTAAAATCATTAGGATGTTCTTTTGCCTAAGGTCTGTGATTTATGCTGATAGTGAGAGGCAGGGGGTGGCTTTGTCTATACAGCAGTGTAGGTGGCTTTCTTGCTTTCTCTCTCTCTCTCTCTCTCTCTAATTCCTTCTTCTACCGCTTTTATCTCTCTTTCTCAATTCCATTTCTTTTATTCCTCCTCCTCATCCTACCCCCCTTCCCTCAACCTCAGCTCATACCTTCTTCCTTCATTTTCCCTTGCTCTCCTCTCCCATTCCTTCTTTGTTTACACCCTTTCCTTCCCTCCCCTCTCTCTCCTCTCACTCTATCTTTAATTAACTTTTCTACTCCCTTTCAGCTCTCTTTCTCTCTTCTCTCTCTTTCTCTTCCTCCTAACCCCCCTCCCCTCTCACCCACCTCACCCATTCTTCTTCACCCAAAATCCTTGTACTCCTTCAATTTCCTTCAGACCCACTGCTTACTCCTTTTATTTTCATCTGTCTCCCCTGAATCCTTCCTCTTTACTTCAGCAAGCACATTTTTCCCGAACTCCACGATTTTTCTCAGTTCCCTCTACTCCCTCCCCATTCCTGCCTTCTCTCGTTCTCCCTCAATTCCTTCCCCCCTTTCCCTACCTTCCCTAATACCTCTCTTGCATCTAAATCCCTTGCGTACATTCCCTTCTCACTCTCTCTTCATCCTTTCCCTTCCTCTTTTTCTCCATGGTTTCCCATTCCTCCCTGTCTTTATCCTTCTCTTTCTCCATCCCTCCAAATCCCCACATCTCCCCTTCCATTTCTTTCTTCATGCTTTCCATCCTTTCCTCCTCTCCATCCCTCCCTTCTTTCACTCTCTCCACCCCTCTCTTCACTCCTCCTCTGCACCCCTCCCTCTCTCCCCTCCTCCCTTCCCTCACCCATCTGGCAAGGAGGGAGGGAGGGAGGGAGGGAGGGACGGAGGGAGAGGCATGCCGGTACGTCTGGTTGCCTAGCCTGTCTGAGAATAAGTTAACCAAATGGAGAAAAAGAGAGGATGGCTTTGGCAAACACAGAGGGGGACGAGTTCTGGCTCTGTGGGTTATAACTTTTTTTTCTCTTTCGTCTTGATTCTCCTCTCTCTCTCTCTCTCTCTCTCTCTCTCTCTCTCTCTTCCTCATTTCATTTGCGAGACAAGTGGAATGATGTGCATGATTGGAGAAAGGAAGGGGTTGAGAAAACTGCAAAAGTGGCTTGACAGGTAACCACTTATGTATTTATATTCCAGTCAGTCAGACGATTTTACTCACCTCAGTGAAAACCCTGTATTCTAGACGCCCAAGCCTGGAAATCGTAGTTAAGAGGCCCGATCTATCCTGAACCGTCTCTCATTACCATCATCATCATCATCATCAAATTATCATTATTATTATCATCATCTTCATCATCATCACTATCATTATCATTATTATTATTATTATTATTATTATTATTATTATTATTATTGCCCTTTTTCACAACATCGTTTTCCCCATCTTTCCACCTTCTAATCTGAGAATCTTAAAAATATAAAATAGAAAGTAAGTGGGAAAGGCAAAGACAAATGAGGAGACCAATTTAACACTTGGGTGGTACTGTACAATCAGCCTCTTACTCAAGCTAAGATGGAAAGATGAGGGAAAAGATGGAAGAAAAGGGGAAACGATGGAAAAAGGAAGAAAAGATGGAAAAAAGGGGGAAAAGACTGAAAAACGTGGGAAATGATGGAAAAATGGGGGAAAAGACTCAAGAACGGGAGAAAAGTCGAAGAACTAGGTTAAGATGGAAAAAAGGGGAAAAAGATGGAAACTGGGGAAAATGTGTAAAGAAAGAGGAAAAGATGGAATAAAAAAAGAGGCAAAAGATACAAAAAATAGGGATAAATGGAAAACAGGGAAGAAATTATAAACAAGTGGGAAAAGGTGAAAACAACACAAAAAAACCATACCAACGCCCCCCCCCTAAAAAAAAAAATTAACACCACCAATTAACACTTTCACCACTTACTAACCATCCTACTCCATTATACCAGTTAACACCACACGATTTTATTAAACTTCAAAAATACCACGCCAAATAAAAGTCTTAAGGCTGGAAAATATATCCATCTTGTTGCTCCTACGATTCTTTTCTCTTCCTAATTTGGGCACTTAAGCTGAAGATGAGAAATGTGGTGGTGGTGAGGAGGAGGAGGAGGAGGAGGAGGAGGAGGAGGAGGAGGAGGAGGAGGAGGAGGAGGAGGAGGAGGAGGAGACTAGTAAACAGTACGAGGAAGGAAAAGAGGAGGGAAATGAGAAGAAGAAAGGAACAGCAAAGGAAGCGAAATGGGATGGAAAAATAAATATGTAAAATAAGGCGACTAAACAATAAAAGGTGGAGAAAAAACAGTACATAAAGAAAGTGGAAAATAAAATAAAAGCCAGTTAGAGCTAGTGAAGAAAATTAGAAAAATAAAAAAAAAGGAAAAGCAACAATGATGAAGAGAAGAAACAAAAAGAAGAGAGAAAAGAAGAGAGGAATCAGTAAGAGGACGAAGGTAAATCTGGAGGTAACTTTCCATTTATTTTTCTATCCATTCTTAAAGCTGCTCCTTCCAAGAACCTCTTATATTTCTGGTTCTAATCACATAAAATAATAATGAAGTATTTTGGGAGGAATGAGGGGTTGAGGGAGGACTGGGAAGAAGAATGAGGGGGTGAAAAAGATACAAGGGAAGGAGAGAGAGAGAGAGAGAGAGAGAGAGAGAGAGAAGAAAACCAAAGACAAGCAAAAATATAAGTCGAGTTTGAAAAGAAAGAGTAAGAGAAGGTAAGACAGCAATAAAAGACTGGAAAGAGAAGGGAATAGGAAAAAAAGAATTATACAAGGAATGGGGAAGGAAGAAGAGGGATGACACGAGAGAAAGGAAGAGAAATGTGTAGAGAAAGAGGAAGTACGAGGAAGGAAAATGAGGAAAATGTTGGAATAAACGGAGAAAGAGAAAGGACAAGGAGAGGAAAAAAAGCCATGAAAAAGGGAAAACAGAGATACCGTTAGATTATAACAAAGAGAGAAAGCAGACACAGGGACGAGAAGGGAATTGTGAGAGAGAATTAATGATGAGAAGAGGTGAAAAAGATATTGAGCGAAAGCAGACACAAGGACGAGAAGGAAATTGTGAGGGAGAATTAAAGATAACGAGAAGAGACAGAGGAAAGAAGCTGACAAAAGGTGAAAAAGACATTAAAAAGAACGAGACATGGAAGAAGGCAAGAGAGAAAAGGTGAAGAAGAATTAAAGAGCAAGAGAAGGGGAGGCAAAAAAAGGGAAAAAGAGAGAGAATTAAAGAGAACGAGAAGGGGCGGCAAAAAGAGGGGAAGAAAGAGAGAGAATTAAAGAGAATGAGAAAAGGAGGAAGACAAATACTCCTCCACCCAGCAGAAAGTGTCCACCGAAACTGTTACTCTCCCCAAAGCCTTTAACGGAGAGACTTTTTAACCCCTTGAGCACGAGAGGCCCTTCCTGACTTGAATAAAACCACTCGAGGGTACCGAAAAAAAAAAATAATAATAATAAACATAATAAAACAAAAGATCGTCCTTGAGGTTCATGGCACCGAGAAAAAAAGAACGTAAAGCAAAGATCGTCCTCGAGGCTGAAAAAAGAAAAATTGTCCTCGAGACTGATGGTACAGAGAGGGAAAAAAAAGGAAAAACAAAAGATCGTTCTCGAGGTTGATGGTACCGAGAAAAAATAAAGAAAAATTAAAGATCGTCCTCGAGGGTGATTGTACCAAAAATTAAAATAAATGAAAATAACGAAAAACAAAAGATCGTCCTAGAGGATGATGGTACTGAGAAAAAAAAATGAATAGCGAAAAACAAAAGATTGTCCTCAAGGCTGATGGTATCGAGAGAGAGAGAGAAAAAAAAATGATCATCCTCGAGGGTGGTGGTACCGAGAAAAAAAAAAACTCGGTTAGTTTTTTTTTTTTTTTAAATAAGTATTTTCAGATTCGGCGAAAACCACATGTTAATGATTTTTTAAAATTACGTGAAATAAGAGATAAAAACTAAAGAAGATTTAAAAGTGGGAAATTATACACAAAGCCAGAGACAGATTAACGTAGCTATAAAATGATAAACTGCAGATAAACGAGATATACAAATTAACGAAGTTTTAAACGAGATTTCATAAATAAACGAGTGAACACACAAGTCAGTAAAGTATTAAATGAGTACAGACAAATAAAGATAAAACACAAATTAATGAAGCTTTGCATAAATACATACTGAACAAAGAGATGTAGAGATTTAATGAAGTTTTATTGAGGAAAAAAGATAAAAGAAGAAAAACAGGAATGAAGCCTTTACTTTCACATAAAATTAATGTCAAAAATTTATGATGACTTCAATGTAGGGAGAGATACAGATTAATAACGCGTTACATGAGGCTACAGAGATGAAAGTGAGATACAGGTTAATGAAGTTTTAAGTAAATATGGATGGAAAGAGAGAGAGAGAGAGAGAGAGAGAGAGAGAGAGAGAGAGAGAGAGAGAGAGAGAGAGAGAGAGACGCTTACAGACCCAGACAGGAGGACAAATGGGGAAAGCGAAGGAAAGACTCATGTGCGGAGTGTTAAAAAAAAAGAGAGAGAAAAAGAGAAAAGATAAAAAAGAAAAGCTAATTAATAACGACGAGATAAGTATATATTCGCACGACATGCATAATCATTCTTCCCTCCATCGCCTCCTCCTCCTCCTCCTCCTCCTTCCTTCTATCTTTTCCTTCCTTCTTCTTCATCTATTTTGCTTCCTTCCTGCCTTAATCTCTTTCGCTTGCTTCGTTCTCCGTCTTTATATCTTTGTTTTCCCTCTTTACTTCTCCATTTTTTTCTCCATCTCCTCTCTCTGTTCTATCACCTCCTTTTCTCTCTAACTCGATCTTTTTCTACCCTTCATCAACCTTCTCTTAACCTTCCCCTACGTCTCTTTTTCCCCATCCATCCATCCCTACAACTCTTCCATCATTCTCATCATCTCCTCCATCCTTCATTTCTTTCTTCTCCTACTTTCTAGATATTTTTCTCATTCTTCCTCTCCTTTCACATGCAGTCAGTCATTCTCTTAAATCATGCAAGTACAAATGCACGCACTCAACTTACAAGCACATTCACCTACATATACCCAGTGGCATACTTTCCTGCACTCATGGTACACACACACGGTCAAACCCCCATGTACACAGCCATAAAAACACACATATATACCTCCAAGCATACACAGAAACCATCTAAATAACTAAAATATAAAAACACAACACAAAAATACACTTACAAAAAAATCACAAACACACGGACAAACAATATGCACAAAGTAGCATTGAAACTATACACACACACACACACACACACACACACACACACACACACACACACAATGAAAAAGCCCATACATCAATTCACTTCCCATTCAAGGTTCTGGAAGCCACGCACATACAAATACAAATCATAAACAAACACACACACACACACACACACACACACACACACACACACACACACACATGCACGCAAATTCCCAGGAGCTGAAAATAAAGCTGACTAAGGTTGATCTACGTGATGACAAACACCCCACTCTTGACCTGTATTAATTTCTTCCTTCTCCTCAACTTCACCTCTCTCTCTCTCTCTCTCTCTCTCACACACACACACACACACACACATTTTCTTCCACAAAACATACAGTATACTCGTATTTATAATCTTACAACATTAATCACAAAACTCTCTCTCTCTCTCTCTCTCTCTCTCTCTCTCTCTCTCTCTCTCTCTCTCTCTCTCTCTCTCTCTCGCTAGCGTCGTGAGGGGTGGGAGGAGCTCGTGCAAAACCTATTTTCTCGTAAACTTTATCATCCCCTCGCCTCGCCTTCCCTACCCCTTGATTCATCCCGCCTGGGTCGTGGAACTGCCAGGGTGAGGGATGAGGAAGTATGAGGGGGATGAGGAAGTGTGAGGAAGATAGGTATGATGAATGGGGAAGAGGATAAGGAGGAAGACACACTAGGATGAGGAAAAAAAATGGGAATATCAGCATGAGGTGTTGAAGGTAGGCAGATGATGATGATGATGATGATGATGATGATGATGACGATGATGACGATGATGGAATGCAATGAGGGATAAAAAAGTATGATGAAGATGAGATGTGAGAGAGATAACAGCGATGAATTCTGGGAGAGGAAAATGAGGATGAAGTGATGGAAAAAATAAATGATGGAAACAAAGTAGCAAGCAATATGAAATAATTAGATGAGGAAGTGTGAGGAAGATAAGTGTGATGAACAAGGACGACGATACGGAGAAAGAAGAATGGGATTAAGTATGAAGTGAGTAGGCAATATAGAGATGAAGGTGGACTGAGGATGGGAATGAAGAAATATGAGAGATATGAGGAAGTGCGAGGGAGATACATATGATGAATGAGGGAAATTATATCTGACAGAAGAAATGAAATGACAGGGAATGTGAAAAACAGGAACAGAAAGTGAAGTGATTATATGTTTGTAGAAATGTAAGAAGGGAGGGAGGTCAGGGAACTTAAGAAAGATGAGGAATCAGACGAAAGATGAATGGCAAAAAATATATATATGAACGTAGAGAAAAAAAAGCTAATAAAAAAAAAAGTTGAATAAAACGATAAAGCAACGTTCAGCGAAAAACTTCAGGACATGTGGAGAAGTCTGATGGAAATAAGTACGATGAAAAAGGCTGATGATATTCGAAAGCATGAGGAATGAGGAAAAAATTATAGAAAAATTATTACTGTGAAAGGAAATGATAGGAAAATTATACTGTGAGAGGGTGATGAGAACGCAGTGTTGGTGAGAAGTGTGAGGAAGAGTGAGGAAGTGTGAAGGAAGATAAATGTGACGAATGAGTAAGATGATGTGAAAAAGAGAAAACTGGGATGAAATAATGAGGAACTAGTGACAGGAAGACGAAAACTGAATGAGGAAAAAATGACAGTGCGAATAGGATGTAGCTTGAGATAAGGAGGAAAACATCTAAACAAAAAAAGAATGGGGATGAAACAATGGAATAGAAAAAAAAAAAAAAGATACAAGCCAGAAATACGCACTGAATAAAATGCTTAGGAAGTGTGAGGAAGATGGCAGTGTGAGGGGAGATAAAAGTGATAAATGAGCGATCGGATGATGAAAGAATATAAATGGAGACGAAATGATGGGAAAGTATGAGGATAATACAAGCTTGGAACGTGAAGTGAATACGATCATTAGGCAGTGTGAAGGACGATAAGGGTGATGAATGACGGAGAGGATACGAGACGAAAATAATGACGAAATGATGGGAATGAATATAAAGAAAGATAAGGATGGAATGTGGTGGAACGATGAACACCTAGGATGGATATAAGGAAGTGTGAGGAAGAAGATATTAGATGAAAGAGAAATGACAACACAGCAGCGGGATTATGTGAGGTTAAGAGAGAGAGAGAAAAAAAAAGGCGTAAAAGGGGAGTATGAGATAGTGATGAGACATAGATAAACGTGGATGATGATATGAGAGAAATAAGAAAACTTGTGAAAGCAACGAGGAACTGGTAAAAATGAATACAAGTGAAGCCATGGAATGTGAAACAGCAAGATTAATGATATAAAATTAACAGAAGATCTGGGACAAAGAGAAGTGTACAACTAGGGGAAACGTACAAAGTGGAATATAATGTATGAAAAAAATTCCAAACATGAAGATGAACAGATAGGAGGTAAGGAAAATTTAATACGAAATGTGGAGAGTGAAAGATGAAAAATGCACAAGGCGAAAAATAAAAATGAAGAGTACAAAGAACGTGAGGTGAGAGGAATGCAGACTAATAAGACGGGAACAACTGAGCAGGAAGGCGGTGGAAAAATGAAATGAAAAAAATGAAGGAACAAGAAAGATACGTAAGCCCCAGAAAAATGAAGAAATATGAACTGGGTAAAATGGAAAAGTTACAGGAAAGGGGGAAAAATTACATGAACGAAAAATGAGGGAATTAAAAACAGAAGTTGATGTCGAAAAAATGACAAAAAAAAAAAAAAAAATGAACATACGTAAGGCAGGACGGATTAGGGAAAAGGAAGAAATAAAGTGGAAGAAAATGAAAGACGGGAAAATCCAGGAAGTGAGATGCAAGAAAGATGACGAAATATGAGGCGAGAATGATAAGGAGAGGCTGCGCCAGAAATGTGAGAAATGAAAAATGGGGAGAAAATATGCGGTGGGGAGTTGGGAAAAGCGGAGAAATGGATTATATATTTTGATGACATGCACAGATTTAGTCTCTCTCTCTCTCTCTCTCTCTCTCTCTCTCTCTCTCTCTCTCACACACACACACACACACACACACACATTCTTTTTCAATCACCCACTGGACAAAAATATGTTCTCTCATTGTCTCTTTCATGCAAGCCCTCTTTCTCAGTTTCATTGCAAATTCTCTCTCTCTCTCTCTCTCTCTCTCTCTCTCTCTCTCTCTCTCTCTCTCTCTCTCTCTCTCTCTCTCTCTCTCTCTCTTTCTCGCTTTCTCTCTCTCTCTTTCTCTCTCTCCACACCCTACCTATTAATCACCTCCCTCTTGCCTTCCTTCTCGTCTTCCCACCAACTATCTCGCACATATTAAGCTCACCCCATCAATCAAATTCCCGGATAATAACACCAGTATAAGTGGTCTCTCGTAGCCTTTGCAGTCGTCGACGTATATTCCTGGAGGGACTGGTGGTGGTTGGTCCCTAGGTGCATGGGGGAGGGTGATTTGGATGGGTGGTGGTATGGTAGGAAAGGTGGAGACGAAGGACATGGGAGATGGAGGGGGTAGTGGATGATAGTGGGTGAGATGGGAAGGTTGTGAGGGAAGAGGATAATTTGGATAGGCGAAATGAGCTTTGATGATAAAGTATTTGTCTGAAGGATAAGAGAGAGGGTGAAGGAGTGGGGGAAGGCGGTAAAAATTAATACGGGACATTGAAAGAGGGTGGTGGAGATGGCAGAAGGGGTGAGGGGTGAGAAATGGGAGATGAATAATGATAAAGCTGACCCATTCACTCTGATGACGCTGTATGTCAATCAAGTTATCATCTGACGATTTTACTGATAGATTCGATACAGCTATAGTAATGAAAGGATGAACTAAGGCCAAATCTCACCCTTCTTGTTCGAAAAGTCTCTCTTGAACTGAATGTAATCGCCTGAGATAGCAAGCTGTATGAAAAGTAGGCCATCAGATTGGAGAAATTAGAGTTATGCTTAAAAAGAAGGAGGGACAAAGACAGGGGAGGGTGCGAGAGGATAGGCGAAGGACGACAAAGGACGGGGAAGGCGGATGATGGGTAAGACAGTCAGGAGAAAGACCTTATTACTTACATAATCAATATAAACAGAGGAAAAAACGACAAAAACTCTGCTCTACGTTACGGGAGGGTGGAGGATGGGTAGACAATAGTACAATCAGAGGAAAGACAGTGTTCAAAACTTACGTAATCAGAAAAAGACGGTGTTCGTTACTTACAAAATCAATATAAGCAAAGAGAAAAATTACACATGACACGAATAAAACTACGGTGCATATTACTGACAAACTAACTGTCTCGTAGATTACCCAGAGACAATTCTTAAACAACTATCACAACAAAAAACTGCTAATATATTTCTGGCACCTCTAACCCCTTCAAGGCAAGCATGGCTATTTAAATAGTACTTTGGCTACCTTGCAGACGATTTCATTCAGCTTAGAGGAGGAGTCTTGAAGTGAAAGGACTAAGGAAGGCTATATCTAAACCCCTACATTTCAGAGTCTATCCTATGTTCAATAAAATCGTCTGGAAGTAGCATGACTAAAATACATATAAGTCATCGGTTTTAAGGGCTCAATTCTTTCCCTGCAACAGACATCAACGTATTTTATTCACGCCAGAATATAATTTCTCTCTCTCTCTCTCTCTCTCTCTCTCTCTCTCTCTCTCTTTGAAATGCAGTTTATGGCTTCTTCTTGCATGTTTGCCTCTTAAGTTGTCCATGTTTGTTGTTTACTAATCTCTCTCTCTCTCTCTCTCTCTCTCTCTCTCTCTCTCTCTCTCTCACACACACACACACACACACACACACACACACACACACACACCAAGTCACAGAACACCTCTTCACATGCCTTATTCCTTAGACCACCACTCTCTCTCAAAGGCATAATGCAAGATGACATTTCTACCGGGAATAAATGCATGAATATTTGTTTTTCTCTCGCGTCGTGAAAGGTTAGGCAATTTTATAAACAGCGCTGTCTTGTCACCAGAATATGGCGTTGACGGGAATCTTATCTACGTTCTTAATTCTTTTCTTAACCATATTTTTGTACCTGTGGAATTCTTGGCACGGAGAGGGAGAGGGAGAGGGAGAGAGAGAGAGTGAGAGAGCGAGAATGTGTGTGTGTGTGTGTGTGTGTGTGTGTGTGTGTGTGTGTGTGTGTGTGTGTGTGTGTGTGTGTGTGTGTGTGTGTGTGTGTGTGTGTGTGTGTGTGTGTGTGTGTGTTGAAAGGAGGTGAGGACGGTGTTGCTGGGAAGTTGTTTGCAAACTCTCTATCTCTCTCTCTCTCTTACAACAAATATCCCATTTTCCCTCTCATTTTCTCTTTCCCTCCAGCTTTTAACCTTCTTTACCCGGAAGAATGTATGAACACTCATTACTATTATTATACTCACCACCACCACAACAACAACAACAATCATCATCACCATCATCATCATCATCATCATTATCTCAACCCACTCATGCAGCTATTTCAATTAGGCAGAGAAAAATAAAAAAAACATATATATTTTGTACCTCACGTCAAACACCACGTGCCCTCAAGGCAGAGTTTGGAGGTTCCCCAATTGTAGTCATGCATAGGGGACTGACAAACGCTTTTTAATTTCTTCCCTCAACTTTCCCTCATCAAGTCGTCCCGTCAGCACCTAAGTAATGTTAATTTCTTCATTATATCCAAACCAAGCACGTTAAACCCCATAATTGTGAAAATATTTGGCCAATCAACGAAACGAGAATTCATCCCAGCAATTACGGAAAAATGAAATGCTCAGATATTGTGTAATAAAAACACTAGATTATTAAACACACACACACACACACACACACACACACACACACACATAAAAACACTAGATTATTAAACACACACACACACACACACACACACACACACACACACACACACACACACACACACACACACACACAAATCATACCAAAGGCGCCCCAGCATACAGTTTCTAACCTCTCCACAACGAAAGGTCTCCTGTACACAAAACGTAATTTTCTGGTAGTGACAAAAACAATACATATCATCGTACTGAAGGGGTTAATGATCATACTGCCTGACTGTTTTACCTTTTCTAACTTATACGGTATGTGAACATAAAAAGAACAGGGACTAGGCAAGCAAAGGCGAATCACAGAATTAGAGAACCAGAATTCTAAATAAAAATCCATTTCTGTTGAGTCAGTTGGGTGGAGGACTACGTAAGTTAAGATCCAGGGCTGAGTCTACCCCGTAAGGCCAGATGCTCAGGTTAATGTAGCCCACAAAAAAAAAAAAAAAAAAAAAAAATGTAGACCCCCCTAAAAAAGAAGTCATGTATATTCGCCAGTCTTTATGAACTCGGTCGCTCTTCTGTGGTGCAATGTATCTTATCTTTCTGGTGCGACTGCTTCCTCGGGACAAGAGTAGTCTGTCTTTATCGATGCGTTCACGGCCCAGGGATGATACCACACACAGAATCCAGTGAGTTCTTTTACAATTAAGGCCCATTATTCGTTTACACTAAGGGGTTCAATAAAGCCTACATTCACCTCTTCGCTCCAAGAACTGTCCCGTAAGACCAATAAAATAATCAAAGAACAGTAGGAACAATGTAAAGCTCAAAATTTATTGTGGAATGTATTGGAATGTTCTCATACTTGTAATACGTAGCCTACCGTATCTTATTTATGTATTTCCTACCTAACTCACGTATCTATACTCTTACTGTACAGTCAATACTTCATTTACCTTGTCTCGCAACTGTGAAAGCCTACTGAGATTTTATTAAACTAACTTATAATATTCATGCGGACTGGAAAGGTAGGAATCTCATTTTTCTAGTTCAGAAACCACATATACAGTTTTAAAAAATATCCACTAATCATCATCATCATCATCATCATCATCATCAGTATGGCCTATAAATTAATCATCATCATCGTCATCATCATCACCAAATAAACCAGCCATCATCATCATCATCATCATCATCATCATCATCATCATCATCACAACATTTCCGAAACTACAAGGAGCGGGTTGGATCCAAAAACAGGAACTAAAATATTTCTTATTAAAGTTACAATCACTGAACAATTAATTTCCCCCAAGAATTAGCCCACATATCCATCAAAAACGAAGAAAATGAATGAGGTATAAAAATGGACTTACAGGAATTCTTGTGGGTCCAGAAGGTTTTCTGACAGTCTTTCCATAATGTTTCACCTCATCACATGGCAGTTTGACATATCGACCTTTATGTTACTAATGTGATCAATATCGATATCACAGAGACAATAACACGAACGGAAAAATTATGATGTAACAAGATAAATACATCGTTAAAGAGGACATGTTTACAGGTCTCCTCATTCCACGAAATCCATCCTCCCTTTTCCCAAGTGTTTAGCACATCATGACTGGTTGGCCCCGAACGTGTCTGGTTAAATTGTTCTGCCTTCGTTCAACTTCGAGGGCAAATGACCCGACACTGAGGGAGGGGGGGAGTTTAACAGCAAGGGTTTAAATCTTCAGTAATCGGCAAAAAGAACAGGATCGGGGCACACAAACGTCGCCTTGGTCGTGTCTAAAACCGCAGGACATGAGCACAGTATCACTCCCTCTCCCCCCCAATGGTCTGGCCTGTCGGGTGGGGTAAGTCAGACAGGCTCCGTTTATGCTATCTCTCATATACTTGTAGGTCTTGGTTAATGGTTTTGTTGTTTGGGTCTTGCCTTGCCACTCCCTAGGTTTTACTCCCACTTTCTATCGTCCCCCAATTCCTCATCTTTGTTTCTGTCTCTAAACCACCCTGTCTCGTAGTCGCATTAATGTCCCTCTCACTCCTTGCCTGTCACTTTGCCTTCATATCTGGCTTCCTGTCTCGCTCACTCCCTGCCTCTCTCAGTATCTGTCTCATCCACTCACTGCCTCTCTCACTTCCTATCTCTTCCACTTCCTGCCTCTCTCATTCTCTCATTCCCCCATTTCTCTCATTCCTCCTCCTTGTCTACCACACTCCCTGCCTCTCTCACACCCTGGCACTCCTACTCCTGGTCTCTCCTACACCCTGCCTCTCTCACTTCCTGCCTCTCGCACTCCCTGTCTCTCCCATTCCCTGCCTCTCCTACTCCATGTCTCTCCCACTCCCTGTCTCTCCCACTCCTGCCTCTCCCACTCTCCGCCACTCCCACTCTCTGCCTCTCCCACTCTTTGCATCTCCCACACCCTGCCTCTCCCATTCCCTACTTCTCCCACTCACCAGTAACTCAGTGTCTCCTCCCACTCGGCACTATTTTTAGATTAATTGCTTTGTCCGAAAGCATTCACATATTTCGAAATGAAGGATCTTGAAATGATGTCTTCTTTGCTCAGTTTTCTTAGGCATGGACAAATTTAAGCTATCACCCTGGATTCTGCCTAAACGAATAAAAAAAGAGTATCAGGCTGACCAGGATAATATTTTTTTTACGATTAATGATGTTAAAATTGCATGAATTCCAGTAATTTATATGGACCACCTAAAGTATACATCTCTCTTATTTCCCGTCCTCCAATATGTCTTGTTTTTATTTATAAATCCTCTCACAGCATCTTTTCCATTTCCTCTTTTCATTTCCATTCCTCTCACATTGATTCTTCCTTGTTCCCTTTTCTTTTTTTTTTCCCATCACATCACCATACCTCCTCCTCCTTTCCTCCTCTTTCCCCACTTGACTCTCTCTCTCTCTCTCTCCTACCACCTCCGCATCTCAGCCTCCTAAGCAAATGGAATCGTGAAAGGCCTGACCAAAACGCTAATGCTGGAGAGGGAAAGTACATTTATAGAGGATCTTAAGTCTACATGGATGCGATTCATTATTAATATTCATTCTGGTTTGTTGTATTTCTTCACTTTAATATTCACCCTGGTTAGGTCGTTAAATATTGAGTAACTGTAATCAGGGTGAAATTAAACACACACACACACACACACACACACACACACACACACACACACACACACACACACAATTTCACTACGATGACGTCTGTATTATCATATATTCTCAAATCCACACAACAGATAAATCAACCTGACGGAAACAGGAATAATATATATGAGTAAAACACACTATTTTAAGGAACAGATTTAGCCCAAGAAAATTTGACTTTGACGTGTTTGGTGCGTGAAGGAGTGAAGACGAAGGCATAAAAAAAAAATAATCAATCTCTTATGCAAACTAGCCTAAAGAAAAATTGGTTAAATGGGTTATGTAGTTGAACAAGTGAAGATTCCCTCAAGAGAGTATGGCTGTGAAGAATTAATAGGAAGATGAGTGAAAATCAAAGAATTAACAGGCAAATCTCATCCACAAATAGAGTCAATAGAGTTTTAGTGAGATTATGAACATGACTCCAGAATTTACAAGCCTCTGACCCCCTACCCACGCGTCGCACGGCTCTTGGGCATTTAGTGGCGTACAAATGCCAGAATTAATGCAAGTCACAGAGGCCAGATGGGGTCGTAAATGCTGGAGTAAATCATGGGGGAAGTGGCGGGGTCTTGTGCTAGTTGGTGCTCTCTCTCTCTCTCTCCCTCTCTCTGCTTTTCATTTTACTCCTACCTGCTCTAACACTTACCCCTTCCATTCTCTCTCTCTCTCTCTCTCTCTCTCTCTCTCTCTCTCTCTCTCTCTCTCTCTCTCTCTCTCAATGCCACAATAAATCGTTAAGCAAGAGGTGCTAAGGGAGCCTTCAAAATACACGATTTTACAATGAAAGGTGTGTTCATTTTTACCTGAACTCTTGCTCCGTTTGACAGTTGTTGGCACTGTCTGGCACTCACCTGGGGAAGAGAAAAGTAATTAACAGGTGTATAAGAGAGAGAGAGAGAGAGAGAGAGAGAGAGAGAGAAACAGGTAGGTAAGAAAGAGGGAGGAGGGGTGAAGAGGGGGTAGGGGGGGTTAGAAGGTAAGTGCGTGGGTGTGTTGGTGGGTGGGAGGGGTGAGAGGTGAAGGGGAGGGAGGCAGAGGCAAGACGGTGGAATGGAAGGTCGGAGACTTATATAGAGATACACAGATACACAGCCCTTATGATTCTTATATACTCATAGAAATACACAGATGCACAGACCACACAGACCTTATGGCTCTTTTGTTGATGTGCACAAATACATCGATCATACAGAGCTTGTTTCTTATATATACACAGACCACATATAGCTTGTGATTCTTATAGAGCGATACATAGATCACACAGACTTTATGGTACTTAGCAGATACGAGAATGAGAACCCCCCCAGTCCCGTGACTCCCTCTACACTTCATTCTTGTTACCTCCAGACGATTTTACTGGGCTTAAGAGAAAGTTTTCCCGCTGTAGAGATAGCTCTCCTTTATCTCTGCAGTACAAGTGGTCTTACTTAAGCTGAAAGAAATCGTCTGAGGATAGCATGAATAGACTAGAAAAATTCATCATCGAACTGACGGGCCAGTGACAACTTGTTACAACGAAATAATCTAAGAATAAAACATCAGAGAAGTGAAGAGAGGAAGAAAAGAGAAAAGAGAAGAAAAGATACATGAGAAAAGAGAAAAAAGAAGAGAAGAGAAGACAAGACTGACAAGAGAAGAGAAGGGAAGGGGAAGGGATGAGTAGAAGTGACGGGAAGGGGAGGGAAGGGAAGGAATGCAGTGACAAGAAGAGATGAGAAGAGAAGAAGAGATGAACAGAGAGAAGGGATGGAAGGGGATGGGGGGGGGAAAGCGAAGGGGAAAAGGAAGGGGAAAGAAAAGTGGAAGGTGATAAGAGAAGAAACGAGAAAACAAGAGAAGAGGAAGAACGAGTTAGAGAGTGCAGGTTGTTAGGTGTGTGTGTGTGTGTGTGTGTGTGTACTAGCAAGAAGGCTCCAGTGGTGCCAAACATTGCTAAACCCAGCGATGAGGTCACCCTACCCCACCCAACCTTACGCTACCCCTCCCTACCCCACCCCATCCCTCCATTCCCGACACCAAACCATCCTTCCCCACCCCGCCCCTCCCTACCCATTCCTACCTCACCCCGCTCCACCCTTCCCCACCCTGCCACACACTCACCTTTTCCCTACCTACCTCATCGCCCCCCCTCCCACCCTATCCCACCCTAATCCTCCCTCACCACCCGTTCCACCCTACCCCTCCCCCTAACCCACCCTATCCCACCCCGTCCCAGCCCTCTTGACGCCTAGCCTCTATTACACCCTTCCTCTTTGATTATAATCTTGCTTACTTTTTCACCTTTTGATTACCTCATGTCTCTTGTTTACTTCCTCTTACCTCTTTGCTTAGCTGTTGCTTTACCTCTCATATTCGTCTACGACTATACTTACCTCAATTTACCTCGTCTTTACCCTTTCTCTTATTTTTTAAAATTTATTTTTCACCTCCTTTATTGTCGTTTTCGTGTTTTTAAGTACTACCTCTTATCTACCTTTTTGTTCATAATTTTGCCTAATTTTCTGTATGTTTATTTATTTTTTGCTTACTTTGTCTGGTGTATGTTTTGTTCATGAGTATTGAGTGTCGTGTCCTATATCAACCTTACGTTTACTATGATAATGCACTCAACTACGCACGCACTCCATCCCATTTGCACTCAGTCCTAAATGCATTTAAATTTGTATGCACTCACTTCCGTATGCATTCAGCTCCGTATGCACTCAGTTCTATATGCACTCAGTTCCACAGGCATTCAAATCCTAATGCACTCAATTCCTCATTCACTGCAGTAAGTTAATTTGCACTCAAATCCTAACGTACTCAATTCCGGATTCACTCAAATTCCATATTCACTCAATTACATATGCACTCAGTTCCAAATGTACTAAACGTTAATTACTTTTTCTTATTATGCAGTTAAGTTTCAAAGTACTGCTAAAACAAGACATAATTATCACCAATTAGTTGCAAGATTAAAGATATAAGAAGAATACTGCTTTAAGTTGCAGTAAAACTCTAAACCTTTCACATAAAAAACTGAGAAAAAAAAAATGGTATAAGTTGGCAAAAAAAAGAAACAAGAAAACAGATGAACATCGGTAAAAAAGGAAAATATAAAATAAAAAGATATGTTGTACAAAAAAGAAATAATGTATGAAAATATTAGCTGGTAAGAAAAAAAAAAAAGAAACATGCTATTAAACAAGGGAATAAAACATCCACTAAACCACATACTCTCTTTTATGTACCGCCAAATAACAGATCACAACAGCCACTAACAGCAGACGATAAAAACAATGGGTGGGATATTTTACAGTTCACATACCACATGAGAGAGAGAAAAATAGACTAAATTCTCGAAATGTTACGAGGATGTCTAGCACCTTTTCCTTATCGACTTATTTTCAGTAACACATTATTTTTTTCATGTCATTTATACAATCTTAATATCGCCACTGTTTGCATACATTAACATGAAAATACTAACGCGGCATACGCAATAATAACCCGGTAAGTAAGAGATATTAGGGAGCATTCTTACTGACGAGGCTACTAGGTTTCTGTACCTCCTGTGAGCTCAAGTTCATGCAACAAGCCTCCTTATTGTGATGCGCAACTGACGACAATATATTCTTCTGCACCTCTGGGATTCCGAACTAATGAAGCTAGATTCCTACCCAAGGGATTACTGTTGGATTATTTGTTTAACAAGGTCGTATTAGGCTCTGACAGGGTTCTGAGACACTGTAAGCAACAAGTGGCCTATGTTTAGAAAGGTATAATTAAGACACCGAGATGCATCCTACTGCGTGAAACTGCCTCAAACCCACTTGATTACTGGTGACTGGTTTATCATATTTAGTCTCTACGTATTACACAGGTGGGGATTACTGTTTTTGTTGGTATAATTATCATTCCGGCCTTTGAGGTTCGCGACAATTCCAGGAGACCCAGAGGCTGCAGAGCGAATCTGAATGGCCCAGGCTATGTGTCCTGGCATGAGCCACTGCTGATTGAAAAAAAAAATCCAAATCCTTTACATGCAGTGGCAGAGAGTCCTAACAGTATTATGAGTGAACGAGATAAGATGGTCATGTCTACCAGGGATTTCAACGGGACCTGAGCAGGTAATCTGAACATTACTCTTGGCGGACCGATTCCCAAAGAGTTTATTTTGTTTTATTTAAAAAAATACCAAATCTTCCCAATGAGATCAAGGTCGTTGTAAGAAACAGTAGCTGGAGACTAGTGACTGTCCACAGGTCAGTTACAGAGGTCTAGTCTCTTCTAGTTCTGGCATGGTAAAGAGATGGTGTAAGGAATTAATGTAGTCAGTTGTATCGTTCCTACTTGATTATTACTGATTACTGTAGTAAGGTCTTATTAAATTTCAACATTATTTCGGGAAATCATGGAACCGCTCATCGCAATTATATAAACCTGCCCCCCCCCCCCACACACACACACAGAGGCACAAGACGTGATAGGAATGCCCCCATCATCCCCTCAACTAGGCCAAATAAACCAACCAGCAACACATTATCATACAAACCCAACTGCTCTTCAATGCAAACCTCCGAGAAGGATAATACAAAGTCTCCTATTACCTCACTGCAGCTCCTCCTACTACGTTTATTATGGAGCATTACCATAAGATCGGTGCACTTAGTAGTCAGGACAAACTTAAGCTCTTCATTGCAATTTCTTTAATATGACTTCCTATTCTCCATGCAAACTAAGCAAGCAATGTAACTTGTTCATCATTTTCTACAAACTAGGCTAACAATGTGTGTGTATTATTTTTGTTCTCTGACGACGATAGGACTTTTAGCTATTGCATTCTTGATACCTACAGACGACTTTATTATTTAGTAGTGGCCTCTTTATCATATCAGGATTTAGAAGTCTCCGCTAACCTTCTAACGACGAAGAGAAACTCGCTACTGCCACATATCTTATTCAGATTAGGAGAGGCCTATGGTTCTATAATGGTTAAAATCAGAGCACTTTGTAGTCAGGACAAACATTATACAGTATCTATATCAGAGGCCGAGCCCTATACGACTTGCCACTCTCCATGCTAGATGAGCATTAGGAACTGTGAGGTATTTTCATCAATCCTCCATCCACGATAGGGATCTTGACTCCTTCATTCTTTCCGCTGGCAGACGATTTTATTCAGCTTTATAGGTCTCATTGTATAATGAAAAAAATCGTCATTAATATATATTTTTGCTCCTGCCAGACGATTATATTCAGCTTCTCGTCGTGTAAGAGTTAAAAACGGTGGGCTTAGTAATCAGGGAAAAGAAGAAAGCTTATAAACTGTTTACACAGCAGAAGCCAAGGACTATACGACTTGCCATTCTCCATGCAAACTGAGCAGCGGGAACCGTGTGGCATTTTCATTAAGATGCAGGAACCAGTGTGTCTAAATGAGCAGCGCCTGATGCATCAATAAGCCCTTCAGTGTAGCATACCAGGGCGGGAACAAAGGAACACCTGTGCCAAAGTCCAAGCTACTGATGAATATGAATGCATTTAACAGGGATTCCACACCTATAAAACGCATGGATAGCTGGGAGTGCCTGCTGTGATACGAGACTGATTTCCCCCTCTACTGACGCTGGCTCCAATCCTAGCAGCTTCCCCATACGACATGCCACAAGACAAGGAAGAGCCAGGTAGAGGGCAACGGCTTATGAGTGTCCTTAGCGCTCCTTCCTTAGCGAATGATAAATGCATGTTACACACTCTCTTTGCATGGTAAATAGTTCATGTATTTTTGGCCCATTTGGTGGGAGTACATGTTATTTTTATCTTCCGCTCAAAAAAATATTCGCAGTCAACTTAGGAGAGCCCTCAAGTATCTACTGGTTTTAAAAATGCATTACCTGATCCCCACCAGTTCAGAGTCTGTCGTATGCTGAATATGATAATTCTGTGATGGCTAGGAAAAAAAAATGTCATCGTGATCGTTTTCTGATGGCAAAGCAATAAAATGTCCTTGTGGTGTGATCATTACTGACATCTGAATAAAGCACATATAGACGAACAATTTACGTGTCACCTGCAATAAACCGCTTAGATGTGCAAAATGAACCTCCTAAGTACATGTTAATACGTCTCAACCACTGTACTACTGACGATGAAGGAACTTAGACGCTGCTCCCCGGGTGATGTTTCCTTGTCTTACATCCTCTTGTACGTCGAGTTACAAGTCAGCCTTGCTTAAATTCTACATTAATCCATTCACCACGTCAGATACCTGACGTATTTTCTTCTCGGCCGTATTATTAAACTGCCAACGAATTTTGTCGGCAATCTCTAAACCATGTGACGATGACAATACCTGTCTGACCTTTCTATATCGCTGTTGATTAAACTCTGTACTACGGCATGCAGGCTGTACATGTCTAAAAATTGCGTGTTACATGAATAATCGTAAAAAATTAGGGGCATGCGTACCCTTTCGCTGACTTAATTTTAACAGTACGGCCCTAAGAGCAAAGGCTTTATGCCCGAGGGAGTCTCTTGTTATATTCGAATTAACCTAAGGGGGAGGCTTGAAGCTTTGGCGCTGGATGTAAGCTTAATTAATCAACTCCCTCACAGACACAGGTTCTTCCCATGTTAAATAAATTCGTCTGGTGGCAGCCTGATTAAAGTGAAAATTACAACATCCCCTGAGGACATCTTTTTAACCCTTCCTATCTCCTGACGATTTTTATTTATTTATTTATTTATTTTTTTCCAAAGGTCATACATTTCGAACTGGAGGAGTTAGACACATCCTTCATTAATCTTTTCACTATTACAAACTCCTCTACGCTAAAATAAAATAATCGATACGAATAATAATAATAATAATAATAATAGTACTGCCTCACCTCCCGCACGTCAAAGTTGCGTGTCGGCACCGCATAAATTCCACATTAAAATTTTTATGCCTTTTTATGATAGTTTATTAACCATTTTCTATTCGCTCTGTTCTTTTATTATCTTCTTCATATTTGCATTTCTTATACTGCCTTTTATGTGGTTGTTGTTATCTTAGTTTTACATATTTTCTGTTCCCTCTTATGTTCTTCTATTATTTCCTCATTTTAAGGCATTTCTTCTATTGCGTTTTATGATCATGTTACCGTATTTTTGCACATTTTTCTATTTCCTCTTCTGCTCTTCTCTTGTTATCTTCTCAATTTCTTTATTACATCTATTGCTTTTTATATAGCTCTATTTTTTATCTCCATCTTTTCTTAGTATATTCACTTTTATTTACTTCTCTTGTAATTGTCTTTTTTTTTTTTTTTTTTTCATTTTTTGGTTCCCTTTTATGTCGTTCTCTTATTCTCGTCGATATTTTTACATTTCTCTTTGCCAATCCTTTCTTCCCTATCAGTAACTGTCTTGTGTATCATTAACGATTACCCACTCGCAATTATATACTCTCATAATCTTCCGTTTTTGCACTTCTCTTGTCAACATTTTTTTTATTACGTGGTTACTGTTTTAGTGCATTTTTTACCTCTTCAATCCGATGACTTTTAATTTCATTCCTGCTATCTCCAGGCGATTTTTATACTTCACAGGAACATAATTTTTTGTTTAAGATAAAGAAGCTGGTTACAGCCTCCATTATCCCTTTGTATTGTGAGACTACATCACGAACAGAACGAAAAAATATATCAGACTGAGGGGATTAAAATTTTTCTACTTGTTTTTATGTACTGTACTTCCCTTATTATCTTCAATTTTTTTTTTTTTTAATATCTCTTTCCAACATTTTTTTTTTATCGGTTACTGCTCCGTGAATTATTTATAGCCCTTGCCGTGAAGAGCTTTGTGATGTTCATGGTTGTGTGGTTGACCCCTTTAGTACGATGATGATGATGATGTGTGTGTGTGTGTGTGTGTGTGTGTGTGTGTGTGTGTGTGTGTGTGTGTGTGTGTGTGTGTGTGTGTGAGAAAGCCCTCTAGTAGTGAAGGGGTAAATGATGACTGGATGTACCTCCTTCAGTTCGATATGTCTTTCTTAAATCGAGTAAAATCATCTGGAGGCAACTAAAATCAAATAAAATGATCACTGTAGTAAATGAGTTGCTATCCTTTTTTTTGCTATCCGATATGCCGCAGGTGCTGTCGATCGCGTCCTACTGTTAATGCTTCACGTGCTAAAAGCCGAGCACGTCAACCATCATTACTATGGACGGGGCTGGGCTGTTGATGTCCACTGTGTCTACTGAAGATTCGCTGTGCTGTTTCGTCCTTCTGCTACTCCTCCAATCTTAACCCCTTCAGCTGAATAAAATCTTCTTGCGGTGGAAACAAAAAATAAATATATATATGAAGGCCTGGGGTTGATGGAGTTCATGGAGTTTGTTTCTATTCCTTTTCAGAACTTCAGACTATCTAGAAATGGGTGCACCCCTATAAGTGCCCCTGTTAGCCTGTTGCTTATCAACGTTTTTCAGACGCGAGGTACTTCACTTCACTAGACCCACATTACGGCCCTGATAGTTCCGCATCAATCTGGTACTTCCTACTACAATCTGGTACCGTTTTATTGCTCAAACTGACGATCTGAATTTCTGTTTCGGTCCCTTGGCATTCGTTCATTAGCACACCAATCTTTTTTTTTTTTTCCCTTCAGGCTCTTCCAAGGTACCTTTTTCTTTTCGTCTTTTCCCATGAAATTTTCACGTATTCCCCCCCCCCCCACACAACTGCATGGTGTTCCTTTTAACTTCTTCCTGTCAGTTTTGACCAGAGGGTGTGGGGGGCGAGGGACAGCCTTCTTTACTATCCTTGCCTTATATTAGTAGTTCAATCATACTCCTACAGGCGATGCCTAGCATGGGCCAACCAGCCTACTGTAGCTATCCTGTCTTATGTTCACATGTCCGTTTGTTAAGGTTGCAAATTTCTACAACATGTTGATTTGAGCACTTTTTCTTTTCCAGGAAGATCTATGTAAAGTTAGGTTAGACTGCTGGGGTTAAATAACCTTACTGTCTTATTCAAGCTAATGGCGGACGATTTTCTCCGCTGAGAAAAATCTCAGCAGTCACATAAGCACAGAAAATAAGAGAAAAATGCAGGACTATGAACTTCCGTCCATTACTGGTGTAAGCTATACTGAGTCTGCGACCAGACATTTTTTTTTTTTCAGGGTGAAACAATTCCAAGCTGTTGCAGGGCACTTTGGTGGTTGATTCAAGCTAACCCTAGACGATTTAATTCAGCCGAGATATTCCCATGCAAACCAGGGCTAAAAGGAAACGACACAAGGAAAATGCAAGACTGAAAGCACACGAATATTTTCGTCCGACTGAAACCCGGCGATTAAACTCAATTGTGAGATGTCTAAGTATCCACAAGACCACAGGAAACGATAAAATGTAAACTGCGACACTCCGGGGGCTTGCTGAAGGAGGCGAATGCAAGAGATTTATAGTAGTGGCGCATTTAGATGACAGCCACTCTACTTATGACCGGGAAGTGGCTTGAAAACGAGGGTGGCGTATTGTTAGAACACAATTGTGAAGCTGATCATTATGCGTTTTCGATTTTCTTTTACGTGTCTCCACTTTACTGTTCTCTTTATTAATTTTTTACTGACTTGCTTATTATTTCATCTTTTTACTGGCTTGCTTATTCATGAAGGATCTTGTTTATGAGTGTGTTCTTTTGGTTGGAGTGTTTTCTGTTTGTTTATCTTAATGGTGTTCGTATGTAAATTACTACCAACCAATGTATTCATCTTTTTTTCCTTGGTTAGGTTGTGAGTTAAAGAAAGGTTTCGTGTGTCTCTAGGTTTCTCGGCCTCCCCCCTCCCCCCCCTTCTCTCTCTCTCTCCATTATTTTCTTTACACTTCTCCCTCATCCCCCTCTCTCACTAATCATCTACCTTACCGTCCTCTCTCTCTCTCTCTCTCTCTCTCTCTCTCTCTTTCTCTCTCTCTCTCTCTCCTAATGGGCGCCAATTTTATATTATTTATGTAAGTTAATTTACCTTTTTTCCCGATCGTAAGTCACGTCGGCCAGACCATTACCTGGCCGGGGTCGCAGCGCTGGCCTTCTTAACTACCTCTTCTGCGGTTTTAACATTTTTAAGTATTTAGCTGTTGGGGAGGTAATGACTGGGAGAGGGGTGAGGTGGGATGTGGTGAAGGAGGGATGCGTAGGGGTAAGGTGGGGTGGTGAGGTGGGATGGGGTGGTGTGGGGTGAGGCGGGTGGTGCTGGGTGAGGGAGGGTTGTGAGGGAGGTGAGGCAGGAAAGAGTGGGAATGGGTGAGGTAGGAGGTGGGATGGGGTGAGGTTAGGAGGGGTGTGGTGTGGCGTGGAGATGTGGGGTGGGGTGGGGAAAGGGGCAGAAGGGTGGAAAAAAGTGAGCTTAAGGTGGGGGGTGAGGAGGGGTGGGGAAGGACGGGGTAGAGAGGCGTGGGGTGGGGTAAAGAAAGACGGAGTGGGAGAAGGTGATGTAGAGAGAGGTGGAAAAGAACGATGGAGTAGGAGAAAGGCAGGGGAAAGTGGTGAGGATGTGGGAGGGATGTGGTGGGATGAGGAAAGGGAGTCGGGGGGAGGGAGGTGGAGTGTGATACGAGTAAAACGAGAGAAAGAGAGGCTGGTGAGAGGGAGTGAAGAGAGGGATACAGAGGTTGATAAAAGAGTTAAAGAAAAAGAAGGCAGATGCATGGAGGCAGACGGGAGTGTTGGTGGGAGCTGAAATGATGCCTAAGTGGAGGTGGTGAAAAGATGGAACTGTGATGTATTGGTATAGTGTTCCTCCTCGTAACATAGGGTTTGGGTGGAGTCACCCCCTCCCTACACTATTGCCATGTTTC
The DNA here is from genome assembly GCF_032717465.1 of Coenobita brevimanus. Classification (NCBI taxonomy): domain Eukaryota; kingdom Metazoa; phylum Arthropoda; class Malacostraca; order Decapoda; family Coenobitidae; genus Coenobita; species Coenobita brevimanus. The sequence continues at coordinate 34,734,819 of NC_136998.1, forward strand.
CTAACCCTACGATGTATAACGCCTGTGGTTTGTGTAGTAGGAATGATACATAAACATAACTCATACTAATATAACTGTAATGAAAGTGCTGACATGTATCAAGGAAGAATAAAACTATTCTGCATACTATATTATACGATAATAGAGAAACGTGGCATAAAAATTTGGCAGTGTTGCTCTAAAAATATTCTAATTATTATTTACTTCCCCAACACTTCTAACATTGCTAATTAATTTAGCAAGTATAATTGCAAGAAAATTTGAAGGGATAAAAGTGGGAAGAGGCGATCCTTTCATAATTAAAATAAATATATCAAACAGCTCTGGGGTGGCAGCACTCACGCGACACGTGTTTGTGTGTACGCTGTGGGAGGTCACCAACCCCCTACAGGATTTAGGCCTATTGGGGAAACCTCTATAAAAAAAACGCGCCGTGACTTTTACCTCAAGGGTGGTGCGGAAATAAAGTCAAAATTATAATCCATACATAAAAATGGAAGTAAAAAACCATGGATGACACATAACAAAATCTAGCGAGAGAGAGAGAGAGAGAGAGAGAGAGAGAGAGAGAGAGAGAGAGAGAGAAATAATAATAATAATAATAATAATAATAAAACTTTATTTCCACTAAACAGTGGGTATTCTTATACATTATACAGTAGTACAGCATACAGTATGAAAGTTCTATACACAATATAATACAAGTTGATACATATGGTGGAGAATAGTGACAGAGAGGTAAATGGTTTAAAAGGTGTGGGGACACTTAGGTTAAAAATAGATCAATTAAGGGATTTAGGAACGAAGGCAGTGGGAAGGATTAAGACAGATGGGATTGTAAGATTAGGGAGTTTGAGCAATAGGGTAGAATGTATGCTCTCAATAAAAGTATACCAATTATCAACGGCTAATTATTATACAGGTGTTGATGGTGGGGGTCTATATTTATAGGAGGTGTTGGTGGTGGAGGTATAGCGGGTGTTGTTGATGGGGGTGTTGTTGGGGGTAGGGGTATAGGGGGTGTTGGTGGCAGGGGTATAGGGGGTATTAGAAAAACGGAGATCACAAGAGGGAAACAGTGTCAAGGTCATCGCTGATGGAGAGGTCAGCTCGGAAACGTGGCAACAGTGCAGGGAGGGGGTGACTCCACCAAAACCCTACGTTTCGATCTGTCAGACTTATAGTTGTGGTGAAAGGGACGAGAGGTGTGTGCTGGCGATTAGGGGATGAGTGGTGGTGAAGGCGTTCTCTCTCTCTCTCTCACGGAAGGTTGTGATGCTGATGTAGGTTCTGAATGCACTGTAAGCGTTTCCATTTCCCCCCCCCCTCTCTCTCTCTCTCTCTCCAAGCAGTGACGTAGAGAGGTTGGAGAGGTGGGCAGTTGTGATGAAGGCGACTGGGATGGTAGTGCTAATAGTGAAAGCTGTTAATGAGTTGCAGCGGAGAGAGGAAGAGAGATTATGAGGGGTGAGATCGGGGTAACCCTTCCCTGAGATTAGACTGTAGTGATGATTATATTGTAGTGATGAAGTCAGGTGTTGTGGGGAAATTGATAGGTGGTGTTGTGACTTTGATGGCTGCGATGACGGCAGTGGTAGCGGTGTTTGTGTTAGTGGTGGTAGGCTCTTGGGTGGTTGTGGTAGCTTGTAGTGGTAGTAATGCAAGTATTTTTTTTTTCTTGTGCAAATTTTTGGTAAAGATGATGATACATAAAACAAGACTGGTGTGTGTGTGTGTGTGTGTGTGTGTGTGTGTGTGTGTGTGTGTGTGTGTGTGTGTGTGTGTGTGTGTGTGTGTGTGTGTGTGTGTGTGTGTGTGTGTGTGTGTGTGTGTGTGGAGTGCAAATACAAAAAAGTTTCGTGTTTTGTTCATTCTAGGCTGTCATGTTGTAATTACAGCTGTTGTAACTAATTTATAGCCAATAAGTCTACCTCTCTATCCGTGTGTGTGTGTGTGTGTGTGTGTGTGTGTGTGTGTGTGTGTGTCGGGGGAAAGGGAATTCAGGTTTTGCGAGTGGGGAGGAAGTGGGTGTGTGCGTGTGGCTGGGACGTGGGTGAGAGGAAGGCACTGCAGTAAGCCAATGGGTAGGTGGGTGGTAGGGTGTATGTAGGTACTTAAACAGGCTCAAGTATGAAAGGACAGCTGGACAGTGCGAAGGTGAGTTGGTAATTTGATGGAGGGGGACACATGGATGAGTAGGAATGGATAGGGTGTGTACGTGGGTAGTCAATGGCACTATGTGTGAATGAGTTGGAGGGAGGGCGTGTGCATGGATGGAAGGTTAAGGTAGACTGGGCAAGGCAGGTGATGGAATGTCGGTGGCGAGTGTTGAAGGAAGGAAGAGTGGGTGGGCAAGTGAATGTGAGGGGTGTAAGTATGTGGGTGTAAGGGTGTGCATAGAAGGATAATTTGGTTATGCGATTGTAGACTGATTGTAGGTAGGTGTAGGGATAGAGCGGTGAGGAGGTAGATATGTGAGAGTGGATGAGAGGGAAAAGTGGGAGTGGGTGTGAGGCCTGGGTAGACAGATAGCTGAGAGAGACAGTGTGTGTGGGGTGGAGGGATGGTATATGGAGGGAACTGTGTGTTAGTGTGAGACCGAGGATAACGTGGAAGGAAGGAGACATGGGAAGGTGTCAGTAGGTGGGATGAAACACGCGGGGGGTGAGTGGGTTAGTATATAAACGAAATGTGTGTGTGTGTGTGTGTGTGTGTGTGTGTGTGTGTGTGTGTGTGTGTGTGTGTGTGTGTGTGTGTGTGTGTGTGTGTGTGTGTGAGAGAGAGAGAGTGTGGGTTGGAAGATGGAAGGAAAAATGGATGGGTGTGGGTGTATGAGAGACCGTGGGTGGCATGGACAGTAGGAGGCGCGGGTGGGTAGGATGAAACGTGCGTGGGTGGATGGGTGGGTGGGTGGAGAGTGGTTAGCGAGTGGGTGGAATAACAGGTTTGCAGTACTGGCCAGGCTTCCCCCAGACGCTCACTTCTAAACAAGAGGCGACGCGGGGTGCTGATGTTGGTGTGCTTGTAAAACCCGACCGTCTTAGTAGATAAACATAGCCGCTGCATTCTATTTATTTACTGCAAGTATGAATATGACACATTAAGTCAACACAATAATTAGAGATTAGCGAAATTAACCAAAACAAGGAACTAACGACAAACTAACACAATTACATTACTACACTAGCTCAATCAACTAACAAGAAATAATGATGACTACCACAAAAAGTTGAAATAATAAAACAAACGAATAATATTCGGAGCTTAAACACTAAAAACAAGAAATATTAATGATGGAATGGGGCTAGTGGGGAAGGGAATAGGAGAAGGGGTTAGGGGGAGGGAAGGGGGGAAGGGGTTACGGGGAGGGAAAGGGGGAAGGGACTAGGGGAGGGAAGGGGGAAGAGGCTAGGGTTAGGGAATAGGGGGGTGAAGGGCTAGGGGTAGGGAGAGGAAGGGTGAAGGGGCTAGGGGGAGAGAATGGGGGGAGAAGGAGCAAGGGAGGAGGGTGTAGATGTTAGGATAGAGGGAAGAAGAGGGGGTGAAGGTGTTAGGCTATCTAATTCCTGACTGACATTCAATTTGCCCTATCAGACATGCACGTCAAATTTAGCTCACTTCCACTGAATAGTCTGAGCAGAGTTAGTTGACAGACAGACACATCAAGCTTCAATGAGCACTCGGGGTCATAAGGTCGCGCATTATATCACCTCCCATGCATCTCATTCTCCTCTGCAGGCTAATATTCCCCAGCTGAGACGGGCCTGGTAAGTTTCTCTGCCCAAAGATGGTTCCCTTTGATACGATGCGTCTGGGAGGAAAATGACGCATATGTATAAAGAGTAAAGTAAACGCGGAGTAATAGTTTGCGATCTTTTATCCCAGAAAATAAAAGTTTGATTGTTGTATAAAAACAGTCATGTTTGTAATGTACAGATATCTTTATTAATCCCTTCGACCGGAGCAAGTCTTTTTACACCCGCACGTGCAGTGCGTGGTTGTTTGGTCCAGTTAGTCTGTCCTGTCTGTCTGTTAACAAAATTATGAAAACAAAACTGTGAGATGGAACTGGGCCAAATTTGGCATGATGCTTATGGTCCATCAGAGGAATAAGTGATTTTTTATTTTTTTTTTGCCGAAAAAGGTTATAGGTCATAGCCATGCTTATAAAGTAAAGGAGGATAATGGGGTCTATTTCGCAAAATAAATCGCTCGGAAAGAGGTGTTACGAAATCTCCTGTTCAGGGATGGTTAAAAAAAGAAAAAATGAAAACAATACAACGCTGAAATACTTTTGTGGCCTGAGAATATGGAAAGCAATTCCTGGTATTGTGTTATTTCTTCACTTCCCTTTTCTAGATTCGTATTTCTGTGTTTGTCTCGGATGTAGAAAAATACTGGGAGAAAAAGGAACAACTGCCTGTGTATGTCTTTTAATATTACTGTTTTGCGTTTGAACCTATTTACATGCCGAGGTCCGGGTATTGGTAACTTTAAATTGCCCTTCAGTACCTTGTATTTACTGGACTTTCACATTACTTTTTATTTACTGAACTTACAATCCATTCCCTTCTGGAGAAAGCTAAGGGATGAGTTGCGACAGAAAAGGGTAGAGTACGGGAAGGAAGTGATCACTCTCTATTCTTTCCTTGTACAATCTACTGTATCTCTTCTCTTGATTTATTTGTCCTTTTCTTATTCCATGCCATTCTGGATATAGCAAAGGGATGGGTTGCGACAGAAAGGGTCGGGAGCGATAAGAATGGGGTCGCTCTCCATCCTTTCTGGAGATAGCAATGGGACAGGCTGCGACAGAAAGGGTTTGTGTAGGAGACGAAAAGGGTCGCATTTTTTCATATCGCTCACCGTTCCTCTTGCCGCCGCCTCCTACCTCCGTCAACCCCTCCTTTTGAGCGAGTTGGGGTAGGAAATAAATGGAGATGGTGCTACCGCCGCCTCCACCGCCTCCAACCTCCGCCAACGCCTCCTTCAGAGCGAGATGGGGTCGATTTAGAGCGCGATGATGCTGCTGTGGGTGTAGTCTCTCGTCGCCTCCAACCTCCTTCAATAGTATCTAGAGATGAGGTAGATGGAGATGGCGCTGAGGGCGTTGCAGCAGGCGGCGGCCATCAGGGTATTCACCATCGCCATGAAGGGATTAGATTCCGGCTCTGGTTCCATGTCCCTCGATAACTGCCCCGTAAATTTCCGAGCATAACTTTGATTCATTTTTCTTTCTTTCCTTTATTTTAGTCACCCTTGCTAAACCTCGCATTCTTTTTATATCCAACTCCATCCACAAAAATTGAGATGGAGAGAAGTGGAGGCCTCGGAATGAGATGGAAAACTGGAAGAATTTCAAATGGATATGGAAGACTGGAAGGATGTCGAGAGGGAAGAAAGTTTGTGGTTAAGATTTCTACTGGGATTTTTTTTTTACATACGGTAAGGAAAAGGTCGGAATGATGATGATGATGATGATGATGATGATTTTCCTGGTCTTCATTTAATGCTCTGATGATAACCCTAGTATAGACGATTTTATTTAGCACTGAGTCATAGCAGCCTGGGCATTGAGAGAGAGAGAGAGAGAGAGAGAGAGAGAGAGAGAGAGAGAGAGAGAGAGAAATTATTTGGCTTCAATTTCAACTTCTGCTCGTGTGTGTGTGTGTGTGTGTGTGTGTGTGTGTGTGTGTGTGTGTGTGTGTGTGTGTGTGTGTGTGTGTGTGTGTGTGTGTGTGTGTGTGTGTGTGTGTGTGTGTGTGTGTGTGTGTGTGTGTGTGTGATTAGCGAGTGGGGGGAAATCTTTGAACTAGAAGGATTAGATGACTATCATTAACCCCTTCAGTACGAGGCCTCAACAAATCTTAATAAAACCCTATATAAGCAGCCACAATAAAGCAATAAAGAAGTCCTCAGAGTGAAGTGGTGGAGTGGTTGGTGGCAGGTCGTGTGATGCTGAAGGTCGAGCTAATTCACGTGTATGACAGGTGAGGAAAGGTCGAGGGTGAGGCGGTGTGGGTGGCAGTCAAGGCCGGTACTGTGTGTGTGTGTGTGTGTGTGTGTGTGTGTGTGTGTGTGTGTGTGTGTGTGTGTGTGTGTGTGTGTGTGTGTGTGTGTGTGTGTGTGTGTGTGTGTGTGTGTGTGTGTGTGTGTGTGTGTGTGTGTGTGTGTGTGTGCGCGCGCGCGTCCAAAGCCGCATATACGACAAAACTTTCACGAATACATTTTAGTGAAAGCAACAAAATCTTTAGAAAATGCCACAACAGTTCACCTTTTCAAGCTCAGGATACCACTTAACGCCAGACGATTTTGTTCAGCTGAGAGAGAGCATCAGTGCCAGGGGGTGTAAATGCAGTTACCATTAGCCTTCATAAATTCAAGACAACTCTACAGCAGTATGCTCTTCCGTGTACCTACAGACGATTTTAGTAAGCAAAAATGAAATGAGAGACACACAAATACAAAAACCACTATATAACTAAATACAATTATATATACAAATACATAAACCTCCGTATTTAATAAAGATACGTACAAATGCATAAACAAATACGTAAATAAATTCTACACACACCTCGATAAATAAAGTCTACAAACACCTCAGCATTTCCCCCAGCCCAGCGACCCACTTCTCCCTCGGTCAGTGATATAAACTGACACCAAAACAAAAGAAAAACAAAAGCCCCTCAAAGACACCGCAACCTTGCCCAACACGACACTCCTTATTGCTGACTCGGGCACTCCTTAACCCTTTCACCGCCAGAACGTCTTTTAATTTAATCAATGCCATTTCCAGACGATTTTGTTTTGCTTTGTGGAGACGTTGGACTGAAAAAGTTAGGAGTCCATTCAGCCTTCATTTGCCCCCACACTAGTAGGGGGATTTTCTTAGATATATATATATATATTGTCATCTGGAAGGGATAAAATATAGTCCTCGCTGACCGATTCATGGCAACAGCATATCATCCGGTTCATGTGCCAGAAGAAAAGAAAAATAAAGAAAAAAAGATGTCCTCGTTATGAAAGGGTTAATGAGAACTGGACCCCCTCTTCTGCACAGGAAAACAAGCAACCCCTTTCATGAGACACCAATCACTCCTCACGTCACATAAACACCCAATGTAAATATTATTCCCCCTCGTCGCCACCACTTCAAGAGACCTGCCGACGACTTTATCTGCGTCTGGCAAGCAATTCGTAGCTTTAATCTTTTCAGTAAGGTGGCTTTTTCTTTAGTTTACTCTTGCTGCTGCTAGACAAATTTCTTCAGCTTAGGTGAGCGCCCTGGTAGTGTGATTTTTTTTTTTTTTTAATGCTATATCCAACATCTCCAGTTCGAAAAATATAACAAGGGTCGAATAAAATAGACGAGACAGTAAGAATAAAAACAAATTAGCGCCGTCCTGTGGCTGGAGGAATGAAAGCTGCAAATGACTGATTGGATGGGAAAAGGAAAAATACAGGAAGGCAATGCAAGGCACTCTCTGTTTGGGAGAGAAAGAAAAAAAAACAAGAAAAGAATCCCTCCCACAACAAGATATCGTACTCTGACAGAAGAAAAAAAAAAAAAAGTAATTCATCAACAAATTACGACTAGGAAAGTACAGTAGGTTGGATATAAGGAAATGTGACAAAACGTTAAATCCAATTAGCAATCTCTGGCTGGAAGAGATGGTGGGAAGGTGGAAAGGAAAAAAGAAAAGACGAATCCTTTGACATACTCCAGGGAGGAAGAGGGGAGGAGTGAAATGGGGGGAGAGGAAAAAAATCGTCGCTCAACAAACATCAAATAGAGTGGAGGGTGGATAGATGAGAAAATGTGGGAAATAATAATATCATCATCAACATCATCAACATCATCACAATCATCTTCATCCGGGCCTCCTTTCCCACCCATGGGCAGGGCGAGGAGTAGCAATGTCCAGACAGCACAAACCTGCCCAATCCAAATAGGCCACACTTCCATTCACTCATCATTCAAGCCCCCGGAATCCTGGCTCTACCGGATACGCCAAAAAGAAAGAAAGAAAGAAAAAAAACATTCACCACATTCTGCAGCTTCACACAAACGTATCCGATTGAGTCAATCCGGAAGCTGCCACTCTCACAAGGGGTGCCAAAATCCCTGATCATGCATTTCTCCTCACAACATTCATCCAGCCAGCTCGATCTCTTGTCAGTTCTCTAGCCTCACCGACTTCCAAACCTCTCTTCCTCAAACACTCATCCACCATATCTCTCCACCTTCTCCTTGGCCTACCTCGCCTCCTCCCTCCTTCAAATTCGCTCAGGTATACCTTTTTCACCACTCTGTTGTTATCCATTCTTTCCACATGACCGTACCATCTCAGGACACTCTTTTCGATTCTGGTGTCCACCGACTTCCTCACTCCACACCTTTCACGAATCACACTATTTCGTATCCTATCCATCCTCTGTACTCCACATACATTCCTCAACAGTCCCATCTCCACTGCTCTTACTCTTGACTTTTCATTTTCATGCCACACCATAGTCTCACACCCGTATGTTAGAGTTGGCACTAACACTCCTTCATGTAAGCCTCGTGCAGCTGCAACACTCAAGCCTCTGTTTCTTATCAAGGCCTTCATTGCACCAGTTACTTTTCTTCCTTGTGTCACTCTACTTTCAACTTCTTTTGCACATTTTCCTCTCTTTTCCATCACTGTACCCGAGTATTTGAACTATCTCACCAATTCCAGTCTCTCTCTCTCCATTCACTGTGACATCATACTGGGAGTCCCCTTCTCTCTCAATAACCTTCACTTTACTCTTCTCTACATTTACTCTCCAGGCACGACGTTCACAGACGTCAGCAAAACTTTGTACTAGTCTACCAAGTTCCTGTCCGGTACTTGCAAACAGTACTGCATCATCAGCATACAACAAATTTGAGATATTCCATCCATCTCCATTCATTACCAATGCCATCCCTCTCTCCATTACTCGTATTTTCACTTCTCTCATCTCAAATAAATAAAACAACAGTAGGTGAAAAGGGATGTAATGGGGGCAGGAAAATGTTACAATAAAATCCCGGTAAGGCGAATGGAAGAGAGCGAAATAAATTGGCCGTGTTCCAGCTTATAACTAGAGCAATTCAATTTGCAATTCACTTTCTCAAGCTCCACGACCCTCAACCCATTCGCTACCACGACTTTTCTATTTAATATTTACTATTATCAGATGATTTAATTCGGCTTAAGGATCTCCTCGTAGAGCAGTTAGAAAATTTCCATTCAACGTTTCAGTACAGGGAAGTTTTTTTTTTTTTCCCTATAATTCTCATCACCAGACTATTTTGTTCAGCTTATAATGTGGAAGGAAAGGAAGGAAGAAAGGAAGGAATACTGATCACGCCCCAGCATATAAGTACAATGAAATAACTCCAGACGTTAAGCAATTCGACTGTAAGAGTCCTTCCCTAAGCTAAACAGTATCATCTGGAGGTAAGGAAAAAAAAAAAAAAGCAATCACACTGAAGACCAACTTGAGGGATCTACAAGCTAAGCACTTAATGACATAATTGCAGAATCAATGTCAGTGAATTAATCTGAGTATTCGTCGGTAACCCGGCCCTCACCTGCAAAAACGGCCAATGTTTTATGCCTTATGGGGTCATAATACCGGCCATTTACCTGACCATATATCATCGTCTCGATCTAGCGAGAAAAAAAATATAAGGGACGCAACTGCTCAATCGATTTAGCCCGAGCAATATGCACTTGATGGGACAGTGTAGCAAGAGATGCAAATTATCTTCAGTACAGGAGGATTCCGCTAAACTGAATAAAATCGTGCAGTGACAGCCTGAAACGAAAAATTAAATGGACAAATAGAAATAAAAAGACATAATCGCTAAGGCAGGGGTATCAGCCAGCTAAGCACTTGATGGCGCATAACTCGCGACGTAAATTGAGGCGATATTAATCTGAGTGTGAGCCCGCAAAGGCCCACCTGCATAAAGCGCCATTGTGTTAGGGGCCAGAAGTGATCCAGACACGCACCGCTGAGCCTAAGCAGTCGCCAATATATAACCGCAGAGGGGAGAGGGGGTCACATAGGTGGGAGAGAATGTAGGATGGGAGAGGCAACAGGGGTGTGAGGGATTATGGGATAGGATGAGGATGAGGCGAGGGGGTGTAAAGGACTGTGGGACAGAAGATGGGGGACGAAAAGAGGGGGTGTGAAGGACTGTGGGATGGAAGAAGGGGGACGAGACAAGGGAGTGTGTAGGACTGTGAGATGGAAGATGGGGGACGAGACGAGGGGCTGTGACGGACTGTGAGATTCAAGGGGGACGAGATGAGGTGGTGTGAAGAACTGTGAGATGGAAGAAGGGGGACGAGATCAGGGGGATGTAAAGGACTGTGAGATAGCAGAAGGGGGACGAGATGAGGGAGTGTGAAGGACTGTGAGACTGAAGGGGGGATGAGACGAGGAGCTGTGAATGTAAGATAAAACAAGGAGGATGAGGCTAGGGGATGGGAAGGGTTTTCGGGTGGCAGATGGGAGAGGTTCCGAGATGGGGGAGGAATTGAAATGGGTGAATCTGGAAAAGGCTGGGAGATAAAACAGGTTCCGTGATGGGAAGACATCTGTGATGGTGGAGGCTCTGGATGGGATGTGGAACAGGGGCTCTAAGATGGGAGAAACTCTGAGATGGGAAAGCCTGTGATGAGAGAGGAAATTTGAGATGGGAGATATTCTGCGTTAAGAGATGAAACTATATAGCACATTCTTTGAAAAATGAAAAAAAGGCTCTAAGAGGGAAGAATCTCTGAGATGGGAGGGACTGTAAGATGGGAGGGGTTATCAAACGAAAGAGATGACTGTGCGAGAGATTCTGGTGGGAGAGGCTGACACACACACACACACACACACACACACACATACACACAAATCAGATATGGAAAAGACTCTGATATAAGAATGGCAATGTTGCAGGAATGAGCTTGCAAGAAGGTGATGTACAATAACATGAATAGCAGACTAATTTGCAATGGACGGTTCAAAGGAGGAAGGCAGTTCTGACGAGACCATGCCTAAAACATGACGTCTCCCCCTGAGGTGCGACAGTACACTTTCCGGCTCCTATGACTCACTCTCGGCTGAATAAAATCGTCTGCGTTAACTTGAAATGTCCAGATCATACAAAAGATGTCCTGATCAAGAAAAGCTTAGACTCCCCCCTAAACTGCGAGATATATCACCACTTTCAGGCTCCTATGACTCACCCAGCTGACTACAATCGTCTGGCGTTAGCTGAAACATAAGAAGAGAGTTGTCCCAACTACGACATGGTCAAATTACCCCTCCCCCCCCACACACAAAAAGTACAATATCTTAGCATTTTTAAGCTCCTATGACTAATTTTGCTGAATAACGTCGTCTGGCGTTAGCTGGAATAAATACTAGAGCTGTCCTGATCGCAAAAGGGTTAATGGTGCCACTGCTAATATTGATAGGCTTCTTTGACTCTCTCTTAGCAAAATAAAATCATTTGGCATTAGTCGGAATAAAACATGAGAAGCTGTCATAGCAGTAGTAGACGTGGCATTTGTAACCCCAGGCTCATCGAGGCGTGAGCTCGGTGAACTGCTGACTTAAGTTGCCCTTTTCCTTCAGTCCACCCTCCTCCTTTCAGGGGATAGGGAAGTAACTGAGGGATGTTTTACTAGTCAGATGAGGGGCCTTATATCAGTGCCACCACACGAAGGCGTCTCTCTCCAGCACCAGACTGCCATGCAAGAGCTAAATATGACTCTCCCCTAAAATGCAAGATGAATTATATGACCATACATGACTTTATCCGCGGCTTAAATTTGCTCACCTCCATCCACCTTTCTCATAAATTCCAGCACCTAACTGGCCCCGCAATGCTGCATTCAGAAGAGCTGGAAACAAATTGCCAAGGGGAGAGACTCGTATGATATGCTTCACGGGAGACGCTCATTATTTGCTTCAAGGGAGAGTTATATAATTTGCTTCACAACCAAGAGGGAAAAATTACTCTGCTGCACCTTAGCGGACATAATATTTACCGGTTTAGTTTGAGGACGTCTTGCACATCTTATTCTTGCTATCTCTTCACGACTTCCTTCAACTTGGAAAACACATTCATTACTTATGGGGGTGAAGGAAGTCTTTAAGGATGAATTCAATTACCTCGAGAAAAGTTAAAAGTAAAAACGCTCAGGTTGAAGACGCTACGCCTAAGGTCGCTAACGGGAAGGAAAACCAATTATTGTCCTCATTAGTACTAAATATATGAGATAAAAGAAAAAAGATTAGCTTGACATTTCTTCCTCGTTGCTGATTACCCTCAATGGAATGCAGGCAAACCATTTCCAATTCAGACAGATATTACAAAATAAACCATCATAAATTTTGGGTTTACCGACACTCTTGCTCAGGTTTAAACTTTCGCAGCATTTTATTCTTCTTATCAACATGCGATTTTACTGAATCTGGAAATGTATAATGAAGGAGGTGACTAGGGATATATCAAACTCCTCTGCTTCCAAAAGTCTTACCTATGCTTTATAAGTTGTTTAAAGTGCAACATGTAATAATAATAATAATAATAATAATAATAATAATAATAATAATAATAATAATAAATAATAAGAGTAACTACTAAACTGAACAAAACCGCATGCAACTAGTGGACTATAACTTCAGAGAAATGTCGCTCTACTAATGTGTTTCTGTGAACAAATTGGAAGGGGAAGGACCAAGTAAGCGAGCGTCCACTGTAATCGATGCTCCTGTGTGCTCGGCTAAGTGACGCAATTAGAAATGATGCATGGCTGGTGTAAGTGGTCTCTAAGTGTTAAGTGAGAGTGTTATTAAAGAAGCGTATAATTACTGGCAATTTCGAGGGAATGGATACTGTGAGATCAGGTTAATATATGATGTAAATTCGGTGAGAGTGCTGTAGTAATCGAAAGCCTTTGCAAGAAAACTGCAATTATGAAACTATTGAAGTGGAAGTCTATTGTATGCTGAAGTCTATCTATCTATCTATTTTTATTCTGTCTAGCAGACAGATTGATAAACAGAAACATATCGTGGATAGATAATATGTATCCACCCATCTATTTCTATTTATCTATCTATCCATCTACCTACATAATACGGTTTAACTGCTTCACGAGCACTTCTTTTACTGAAGAGAAGAATTTTACAATTTATTCCTGTTCCGTCACGCGATTTTATTCAGTAAAAAACGAACTCCATGTTATGAAGCGATTAACCCCTTCACTACAACAAGCCCATCCAGAGCTGAATGATACTGTACAGCCTTGTGGTCATCAAGTTAAAATATATCAGAAAGACGTCATTACATCGGAAACCTTTATGGAGATTTTCCTAACCATATCAATCATTCATCAACTTGTGACCAAAAATAAACTACATAAAGACTGTAGAGATATACAGTCGAACGGAACAAACTCAACTAAGTGGAGTCAAAGGCTTGTCGTCTCATTAACTCTCCTCCTCTTACTGATTCCCTTCAACTTCTGTCTCATCGCCTCACTGTTGTATCTTGAGCTCTTTTCTATCGCTACTTCAATGGTCACTGCTCCCCTAAACTGTCTGCTTGCATCCCTCCACCATTGCGGTAGGCGCGTAGCACCTGACTCATCCCTTTTCTGTCCAACCCTCCAATGCACGGGTTAACTGTTACTTCCAGTCCTTCATGTATGCAACACGTCAAGTCTGCAACTGTCTTCCTCTGTCTGTATTTTCTACTCCCTATGACCTCCAGTCTTTCAAACGCAGTGTGTCCAGGTATCTCGAAATGAACAGATCTTGAATTTGGCTCTCTGTTATCTTTTCATTTTTCTTGGAGGGAACAATCTTGTGGGCTTCTGGCCTTTAGTTCTTTCTTCCTTGCACAAACAAAACAAAACAAAAAAAAAAGCTCTAAAGGCCCTTCGTTTAGCCAAGTCTTCGTTAACCCAGCATCAGTTTAATGGAGCGTTAATGGGGACACTTAACTCGTTTAATCGGCCATTGGTTAAAGTGTGACAGTAAGTAGACCCTGTGTACGTGAACAGATCAACCCACTTTGTTACCAGGCCTTCACCCATCCATTTTCGTTTTTTATAGATTTTTTTTATTCTCTCTCTCTCTCTCTCTCTCTCTCTCTCTCTCTCTCTCTCTCTCTCTCTCTCTCTCTCTCTCTCGACCAATTCACCTTTTTATGCATATATTTATGTGGACACCTATTCAGGTCCACCCTCCTTTTTTATTCATTTTTACCTCATATATTTTACTTTTTCTGATTTATACACCCGTGGATTAATATCTATCTCTATATATCTCTCTCCCAGCCCGAGCATCCGTCTGTCTCTCTGTCTATTTACGCGAATATATGGAAGTAGTTTGTTAGGTTGGCATGATCCGCCCAGCAACATCTTTCTCTTTTCTTCGTTTTTATCTTCTGCTATTAGACTTTTATTCATGTGCTTGTGCGGCAAGACACACACACACACACACACACACACACACACACACACACACACATATTCAACCGCTCTCTCTCTCTCTCTCTCTCTCTCTTTCTCCTTGTGAATTTCTCCTTTAATAATACAATAATAAAAAATGATGCACCATTTAATACAGTGTACTGCTTTATTTTTTAAGTTGACAAGTTTTGCAGACTCTAGTTCTTTCGTTTTCTTTCTCGCACACACACACACACACACACACACACACACACACACACACACACACACACACACACACACACACACACACACACACACCTAACCTCTCTGCGTCCGACACCCCATTTATCCGAGTAACTCTTTATCCAAACAAACTTCTTTAGTCGAACACCACCGTCGCAGCAATTCGAATCACTAAGAAGCGGACATTCATCAGGAGGGCAGGCAAGCGACGGGTTGAAGAAGGGTCTGGGTGCTCTATGTAACAGGATCACACGCACCAGGACAACAGAGCATCGCCATCCGTGTCTAAGCTGAGGGGGGGGGGGTGTGGCAGGGGAGACAGAAGGGAAGTGGGGAATGAGATAGAGGGAATGAGAAGCGAAGGAAGGAGGGAGAAGAGAGGAGGATAGGGGTAAGGAAGGAAGGAAGGAAGAAAAGAAAGGAACGAAAGATGCATGGGGAATGCGGTGGAAGAATGGGAAACAGAGAGACGGGAAAATGAAGGGGAAGACAGGAAGGAAGAAGGGAAAGGCAAAGGAATATAGGGGAGTGATTGAGAGGGCGAGGAAAGTAAAGGGGGAAGAAAGATGGGAGGGGACAGGGAGATTAGTGAAAGGATGGAGAGAGGATGGTGGAAGTGCTAGGCAGGGGAGCTGAGAAAGGCATGAGGAAGCTGGTGGAGGGAGGAGGAGAGAAGAGGGAGAGGGGAAAGTAGGAATACCAGTATAATGCAGGAATGCAGGTTTAGCAGTTTGTGAAGGTGTGATTCTTTATGCTGTGTGTGTGTGTGTGTGTGTGTGTGTGTGTGTGTGTGTGTGTGTGTGTGTGTGTGTGTGTGTGTGTGTGTGTGTGTGTGTGTGTGTGTGTGTGTGTGTGTGTGTGTGTGTGTGTGTGTGTGTGTGTGTGTGTGTGTGTAAACAGGTTTAAACTGTCAGATAGAATTCCTCCAGCTCAACAAAATCGCCAAATGTTAGACTGCTTCTGATCTGGAACCCTCCAACTCCATTTATTAGTGACGAAGACGACAACGATGACAACAACAATGACGACAACGAAGATGATGATGATGAGGATAGTCTAAAATCTAAGTAAAACCCCTCAAGGTGCGCACATCAGAAAAAAATAATAAATAAATAAATAAAAATAAAAGTTAATGATGATAGTTTTAAAAGAGATGAAATTAACTTCTGTATGCTTCCAGTGCGAGGAAGCTGGGATGACGTGTGAAATTCTTTAGCGTTGGGGTATTGTGAAGCCGAGGAAGCTTTATAGTGTAGTGAATACCTCAGGCTTATTTAGTGGTACTTAGGGTGCGGGTCTTTACGACAGGGTGGGCATTTTTAAGCTTTGTTAGTGGTGCTTGGGATTAAGGGAAAAAGCAAGGAAATTGAGAAGTAAAGAGGAGATAAAATGAGAATAAAAGGGGAGAACCAAGGGAGAGAACAAAGAGTGATAAAATGGAGGAAAATGCATATGAAAAGAGGTAAAAAAAGACAATAGGGCAGGGAAGGAATGGGAAGGGAAAGGGGGAGAGGGGGACGGAAAGGGAAGGAAAGCAAAAGAGGAATATAAAAAAAAAAAAAAAAAAAACAGAAGGAAGAGATACAAAGGTGGACACAGAAAAAAAAAAGTAGACAAGAAGAACTGGAGCAAAAAAAAAAGTGAAAAAAAGAACAGAAGAAACCCAACTAAACAGAAACGTGAAAATAAAAATCTAACCAGCCAATCCCTCTAATAAAACTCCCTCATATATCGCCAATTTCAGACGGTTTGCAACACCACCACCTCCCTATTCACAGTACCTAATCTCTCACCGGCAATCAACGAGTAAATAAGCCTATTTATAAAGACTCTTAACCAATTTCCAAGATGAGCAGGTCTCCGTAACAGTTAACTATTATCACAGATTGGTTTGTGTTCTGCAGTTTTGTCACCTTAATGTTCACTTTAATTTAACTGCGATGGGTTAGGAAGTTGTATGAGTGTAGTAGTAGTAGCAATAATAGCAGTTGTAGTAGCAGTAGTAGTAGCAGTAATAGCAGCTGTAGTAGTGGCAGTAGTAGTAATAGTCGTAGTCGTAGTAGTTGTAGTTGTTTTTGTTGTTGCTGTTCTGGACTGAAGCTCATCCGAAACTGAAAACGGTGGACTGCAGGATTCAGTTACCTTTTTTTTCTGCAGTCCACTTCCCTCCTTTCGTGGGGCAGGGAAATAGCAGAGGGATATTCATAGAGACAGGCAGTTGAGCCGCCCAGTTACGTATTGGTGCCACCACATGAAGGCGTCCCTGTCAGCACCCTTAGTGAAGATATAAAAAGCATGACCTAGGACTCTCACACACCTTGGCCCGTATTCCCGTCGGTTTAGGAAGTTCCCTAACACCTTTTCCTACGCGATTTATTTTGTTTAGTGCAGCTTACTGTACTCTTCTGTGTTACACATATCCTTACAATATCGCCAATCTCTGTATACATATCGAACAAGTGGATTTTAACCACCCATATCCGAAGATAAAAAGCTAAGGAAGAGGTGTTAGGGAGCTTCCTGAACCGACGAGAATACGAGCCCTTAAGACTAAGGTTCGTATTCTTGTCGGGTAGGTGGTTCCTTAACACCTCTCCTTTACCGGTTTATTTTCTGATATAGCTGGTTAATATCCTTTTGTACGTTATTTATGCAGTGTATGGCGATATTAGAGTGATCCAAGTAACAAAGAATAGGACATTCATAATAAGCAAAATCAATCGCTTAGGAAAAGGTGTTTGGGAGCTTCCTTAACCAACGAGAATACGGGCCTTGAAGGGTTTATAAAGGCGGACCCAGGATGTTATAAGTCTTAACCTGGCTGACGGTTTTATCTTAATGGCCAAGAATTAAAAGACTCCGATGCAAATTACCTGGTTGGGGATGCGCACGAGATACGCAAATTCTTGAGGTCGGATATACAATTTTTTACAAGTAGGATAAGATAAATGAGGGATAGATACGTATATTATACTGGGAGGATACGCTAAGTGAGTACGCGAATCGTCTAACGAGGATACGGAAATCACCCAGCTAGGATGCGCAGTTCCCCAGAGGACACGCAAATCGCACAACTACGATCCACAACGCAACCAGCTAGGATACGGAAATCGTTCCTCTAGAATACTTAAAATCGCCCCTCAAGGACATGCAAAACACTTAGCTAGGTTATGGAAAAACACTGTGCTAGTATATTGTAAATTCATAACTAGGATAGGCAATTCACGCAGCTAAGATACAGATACTCAGCTAGGTTAAGCACGCGTCTCCTAAACAGAATAAAAATAGTCTGGATGTAAGAACAGTAACTAAACAAATAAAAATAAATAAATAATCGAGGGAAGGCTAACCACTTTTCCAAGTCATATTCAACACCTCACATCATTCCATCCTACCTTCCCTCCCTGCCCTCCCCTTCCCCCTCCTTCCCTTCCCTCCCCACCTCTCCCCTTTCCCACGCAATAACCTGCTCCTCTCTCTCTCTCTCTCTCTCTCTCTCTCTCTCTCTCTCTCTATCAAAACATGCTCGTCATCCTTTTCACATCCCTTCACTTGCACCCGGAGGAGAAAAAAACATAAACATATAAACAAACACAAAACAACATAAAAACTCGCAGTGCAATCGTGTCTAGTTTACTTCTGACAAGAGTATGGTTCTGTCTTGACCCCTTCACTGCAATGACGTCTTTATCTTTGTATATTCTTGTTGTCTTCAGGTAATTTTATTCAGCTTCTCCATTTCCCTTTCGACTGTTCTTTTCCCCTCCTCTCTTTGCTCCCCTGTTATCCATTCCCTTCTCTCATTATATTTTCTCCCTTTCCCTTTCCACTGTCATTTTCTCCCCTCTCTTTGCCCCCTTTCTTTCCTGCCATCCCTCGTATCATTTCTTCCTTCAACTATCCTTACTCCACTTCCCTTCCACCTGTCCTCCAACCTTATCCACTACATCAATTTCCTTCCCCACCTCCATTCCTCTAATCTTCCTACACCCCTACATAATCTCCTCTCTGCCATCCCACCACTCAACCCATCAACCTTCTCTCCCTAATGCCTTCTCCCATTCGCTCTCTCCTTCCATCCCTTTTCATACTTTTTTTTTTTTCCACCTTCGCCTTCATTCTACCTATCCCCATCCCCTCAAACTTATCCTTGTCTCTTCCATCCTTTTTCCTCCCTCCTGTCTTTCCTCCATCTTTTCTTTCTTCCTTCACCCCTCTTCCTTCATCTGTCATACCACCCTCTGATTCTTCTCCTCCATTCCCTTCCCTCCCTCCGGTCATCCTTCCTCTTTCCTCCTCCTCCCCTTTCTTCTTCGTCACCCCCCGCCGTCCCGAGCCAACCCAAAGTATCGTCCATCCCCTTCCTTCCCACCTGACTCTGTTTTTCCAGTCCTCTTCCCTCTTTCCTTCTCATTCAGCGTTTCTTTCCCTTCCAGTCTCTTCTCTCCCTACTGCCTTTCCTCCCCTTCCCTTCCTTGCTTCTTCTTCAAACATCTCTCCTTCTTGCCTCTGCTTCTCCAATCCCTTCCATTTTTCTGGCTGCACCTCCTCCAATCCCTTCCCTTCCCCTTGCTTTTCCTCTCCCTCCCATCTGTCTTGCATCTTCTCCTCCAGTCTTTCCCTTCCTCCTGCCCTCCTTCTTCCTTTCTTCTTGCATCTCCTACTCAAATCCCTTCCTTCCTGCTTCTCTTAGAGTCCTTTTCTCCTTCCTGCTTCTACTCCTCTAATCCCTTCCCTCTCTCCTGCCTCTCCCCTTCCTCTCCACCCTCCTGTCTTTCCCCCTTTCCTCCCCGCCCCGAACCCAGCCAATGTATCACTGCTGGATAGAGCGATATGTCGACATAAATTGCTGAGTTATCTGTGCCCCTCGCAGGATTTATGCCCCACGCTATAATGACACTCCTGCACCCTCGCAACATCAAGCTACTTCGACACCTTATCTGTTCTATGATTTCTGCTGCGGGGAGTGGAAGGACTAGAGGGTGGAAGGGTGAGGGGAGGGAAAGGTGTGTGAGGGAGGGGTGTATAAGAAGGAAGGGTAGGGGGAAGGGGAAAGGAGTGTGTGGGAGGACGGGAGAATTTGTGCGAGGAAGAGGCCAGAAGGGAAAGGAACGAAGATGAAAAGGGTGAGGAGAAATGGGAAGAGGAGAGTGTGTGATGAAAAGGAGAGTGTATAAGAGAGAAAGACAAAGGCAAAGAGGAAGTGTGTAAGGGAGGGAAAGGTAATATGAGGGAGGGAAAGGTAATATGAGGGAGGGAAGACAGCGTGGAAGAGTGTGTGAAGGAAGAAAAGTATGGTGAAGGGGTGAAATATATGACAGAGCAATGGACAAAGTGTGCTAGGGAAGGTCATGCCCTAAGGAACTGATGAAAGAGGTAATATAAAAGATGGAGAGAAGTGCAGGAAGGCAAGAAAGAAATCACGGACGCCTGCTCATAATTGTGGAGAAGGAAGGGGTGCTCAGAGGAGAGGGGGGGGGGAAGATGGGGGGAAGAAGAGTGGATGAGGAGAGGTGGATGCAGTCTGATGAGATGGGGGGGAGTACAGTAAATTGGATGAGGGAAAGACGGAATGAGAGAGGGGAGGAAACGAGTGGATAGAGAGAGGGTGGGGGGAGGGGATGAGGAAGGAGAAGGAGAGGGGATGAGGAGGGGGAAGGAAAAGTGGGAAGGAGGCGGATATGGAGAAGTGAGGGGTTGATGAAGAGGGTGGTGTGATTTAAAGAAGGGGAGACTCCTGGGTGGAAGTGGGGAATCCAAAGGAAGTTCCCTGGCATGTCTAGACACAAGAAGGATTACTGAGAGGGAGGTGGAGGGAATGGCCAAGAGAGGGGGAAAGGACGAGAGAGGGAGAGACGACGAGAGAGGAGGAGGGAGAGAGAGGGGCAGGGGTTGGAGAGAAAAAGCAGGGGGATAACTGCAATAATGAAACCGAGATATTTCCCCCATTAACTCCGGACGATTTTATTCAGCATGGAGAAAATACCGTACAGTCAAAAGGTTATAAATATTTCTACAGTTCCTTCACTGCGACCGTAGAACTTAAGATTTATATAATATGGCTGTTTTCTGACCGTCGTATTCAGCAGGATAGATAGGGCGAAGTTAAAGGGAAAATAATGCTTCGACGCAGAATCATATACAGAATTATTTGAGGTTGGTGTTAGAAGTGGTCGGAAAAGAGACGAAGGGAGGGAAGGAGGGAGTATGTGAGGTAGGATGGGCAGGAGAGACTAACTGAGGTAGGAAGGGAAGGACAGTAAGTGGGGTAGGAAGTGGAGAAAGGTAGGGAGGGAAAGACAGACTACGTGAGGGAGGAAGGAAAATAATATGGAACTAAGGGATGAAATCTTTGGTAGTCGATGGTGAAAAGATTTTAGCGAGGGTACAGCGGAAAGGCCCAAGGATACTACTTATGCACAGTTTAATATGAAGGATTATTGTGAAGGTGACTGGAGGAGTGGCCAGATGAGGGAGGCTGGGAGAGAATGAGGGACTAAGAGAAAAAGTCTGCATGAGCTGAAGGACAGAGAATAATAAAGAAGTAGGAGAGAGAATAATAAATAAAGATGTAGAGAAGCCACAGAATAATGCTATAGGACACAGATCTGTATGATGGATTTTTGCAAGGGATGAAAGGAGTGACCAGGGGAGAGAGGAAGGGATGGAGGGAAGGGAATGAGAGAATAAGGAGTAGTTGGGAAGTCTGAAGGAGCTGATGGAGAGGTTATTAAGGAGCAAAGGCAGAAGCTAAATTATAATGCTGGGACACCCAGTACAGTAATATGATTATTGTGACGCTAATGCAAGGAGTGGTCGAGGATAGAGACAGGGAGGAAAGGAAAGAGGAGGTAGGGACGGAGGGTAGGGAGGGAAGGAGAGATAAAGAGGAAGGGTAGAGAAGGAAGGAGAGATAAAGTGTAAGGGTAGGGAGAGCAGGAGAAGTAAAGAAGACGGGTAGGGAGGGAAGGAGAGAATGAAGGTGGGAATCTGACTGAAGAGTGATTGTAAAAGCAGGGGTTGGAATGGGAAAGCCAAAGGATGATGATGCTTGAACGCCGAGTCACATGAAGGATTAGTGTTAGGGTGGAGGTAGAGGCAAGAAAATAAATATAGACACAGAGACAGACAGGCAAACAGATAAATAGACAGAGACATAGACAGAAAAGGCAGATAGACAGATATAGGAAGAAATAACCCCTTCAATACGAAATGACTTACTTAAGCTGACCTTATACAGCATAAATACACAAAAGAAAGAAAAGTCATCATATCGAACAAAAAAAGAAAAAAAAAAAGAAAAAAAAAATCCTATCCTCTCCAGTAAGCGGCATTTTTGAAGTTGAAGAAAATCGTGGGCAGGTCGAAAACATAAAATATAACAACACAACCTCTTACTAATGGGTTAATAAAGAATGAAGACTGCTCCTAGCGCCTCCGGCAAATAAACTTTCCAATGCTGAATAAAATCGTCTGAATGTAGTGAGAACAATGATAATAAATAAAACACCGTATTAAACACATTCACCTAGTACTCGGAAAAAAAACTTCTTCAGCCTCAGGACGTCTTCCTAAATATATTCTTCCCGCGGCAGAAGAATTTACCCAGCTTGTAAAAGCCCCTAGTAGTTCAAAAGTGTTATATCTAATATCTAATCTATTGTGCATATATATCTCATAATTTCAGTTCGACGACCCCCTCATGAGCTGAATAAAATCGAATGAAAATTGCACAAATAAAATGGAACAAACGCCATCGTACTGAAAGGGTTAAATGCGTCAAAAAGTGAGAGGGAGGGAAGAAGAGAGGGATGAGGATGAAGGAGGAAGAAAAAAAAGTGTGAGGAGAGTCGGGGAGCGAGAAATGTGGGAGGAAAGGTGGAGGAGGGAAGACAGAAAAGTGGGAGGAGGAGGGAGAGAAAAGTGGGAGGAGATGAGGCTGAAAGATGATAAAAGAGAAAGTCACAGGAGGTTAAAGAGAATTGTGGAGGGGGTGGAGAAGGTGAAGGTGGATTGATGATGTGGTAGGTAGAAGGAAAGATGAGGTGTTGGAGGAGGGGGATGGAGGACAGAAGGAGGGAAGGGTGGAGGGGATGAGGGATGGGGGTGGGGTAGCTGGGGAAGGAGGGGAGGGGTGAGGGAAGGGGATAAAGCTGAGATCATTTCGACACCTTTATCAAACTGGTGATTGCTGAGGAGGTAGTGAGGGGGTACGGAGGGCAAGATGGAGTGGGTCTGATGTGGGATGGAAGTGACGTAGTGGGGATGCAACTGATGAGAGTAGTACTAGAAGACATGGAGACGTGAAATGATGAATGGGGGTTAATATAACATAAAAGTGTGTGTGTGTGTGTGTGTGTGTGTGTGTGTGTGTGTGTGTGTGTGTGTGTGTGTGTGTGTGTGTGTGTGTGTGTGTGTGTGTGTGTGTGTGTGTGTGTGTGTGTGTGTGTGTGTGTGTGTGTGTGTGTGTGTGTGAGAGAGAGAGAGAGAGAGAGAGAGAGAGAGAGAGAATGATGAGGTACAAGATGCAAATGGAAATGCGGTGATGATGTGATACGAGGGTGGAGGAGATATGACGATGATGATGATAATGATGACGATTTATGAAAGAATATTATGGTGTCGATGATTCTGATTCTTACGCTTCTTCCGAAGCGCCACGATTCTCTGTTTACGTCTGCTCACTGATTCTGCAACTGATACTCTTTCTGATCCTGCAACTTATCGTGTTTTCTCCATTTCTTTTTTGCAACACGACAGATTTCACCCTGTCTTATCATTCGTCTTCCTGTCGTTAATTTTCGATCATCTGGCTGTTACATCGGCCTGGTCATGCATTAGGGCTCCTGGCGATTCTTAATGAGACTGCCCCCTGAAAAAAATAAATGCTCCCTGCTAAAAAAAAGAAAGGGAAAAAAATCAGTGATAATGTCAGGCCTTCGTTTTATCATAGTGAGTAATGCACTTATATGTTCCCGCACGTCCTATTAAATTTGTCCTTGTACCAAAGTTGATTCCAGGTCGTTTGTAGCGTTAGGGATGGTCGTGGTTGGTGTGTGTGTGTGAATTTACTTTTACAACCCATTCCCATATTTCACTACACCCCCATACGTCACTCCAGTAGGCTGAATAAAATCGTCTGACGGTATTAAAGAATGACTGATCTTTCTACTGATGTCACAGGTTAACTGTAGATTTATTTTTAACCCCTAGACGACGATTGGCATATTCGTGGTTAACTAAAAATCGTAATAAAAAGTTAAAATTTCGATCAAGGTCTGAGGATTACCGTAGTTTTTATTTCACCTTTAGTAAATAAGAGGCTAATCCTACGCTTGATATGATCGCCTGACGAAAAGACTGAAGAAAACAGTAAGATCTGTGTCGTTGCTACCGGGTTGATTGCAAGGGTCGGCCGTAGATGCTATGTCTGTAATCTGTATACCTAGGCTCTTTGTTTTATTAAAGGCAGCTGTGTGTGTGTGTGTGTGTGTGTGTGTGTGTGTGTGTGTGTGTGTGTGTGTGTGTGTGTGTGTGTGTGTGTGTGTGTGTGTGTGTGTGTGTGTGTGTGTGTGTGTGTGTGTGTGTGTGTGTGTGTGTGTGTGTGTGTGTGTGTGTGTGTGTGTGTGTGTGTGTGTGTGTGTATTTTATGGTGTTAACTGCATGCATAAGCTACTCGGTTTCTGCGCGCTGATTAAAGCAACTCGGTTTCTGAGTGTTGATTAAACTGCCTCTGTGTGTCGGACATGTGTAGACTGTAAATGAATGTGTATGTGCAGGCTGTACTCTTATCAGTGTACGTGTTCATGGTTGCGGGTCCTGCTTATAAAGAATCTTACGTGTGCCTGTACCAGTCTGGAGTTTTAACAACTTTACGCGTTTCTTAGCGTGGCTGTTTTACCGTGTCAACTTACACACTGTCTTGCAGGTAATGAAAGCAGCTACCAAGAACAAACAGAGGTAAAAACATACTCTCCTTGTCGGAGAGAAAAATAATTCACTGTAGAGAAGGAGCTGCAACACCCAGCTACGGTCCATCCATATCCACAAGGTCAACAACAACAACCTCACTGGGATACTTCAAGCGATGGGAACAAGCGCAACACCCACTTCCGACCACATACTCCGCATTGGACACGAAACACGAACTGGAGGAGTGAATTCAGGAGTATGTGGAGTGGCCGTGTACTTGTCAGGGAAGTGCCTATTGTCTGGCGTGGGGGGAAATGCAAATGATATATGGTCAAATTTCAATGCAATTCCAAAATGACAGATGAATAGTTGCAGCGTCTCTCGTTTATGCGTGAGAGTTCTTGACATATATAAACTGTGTCATTTTCGAGTGTATTACGGTCGAAAAAACAGGTGCATCTATCTATCTATATACATCTACCTACCTGCCTACCTACCTCTTACTAACCTACCAATCTATCTATCTCTCTTACTTTCTATCTGTAACCAGACGCCTTAATCCCGGAAGGTGTGGCCACAAACAAATCACCTCCATGTCATCCTGTCCTCCGGCACCAATTTGCCCTTCTCCGACTCACACCCCTTTCTCTTGTATAACTCTCCACCCCATCCTCCAAATCTCAAAAAGCATGTTTCTTGTGTGAAAGTTACATTACAGGGTACATAATGAATACAGCAACATTGCTGGTTTGTTTTCATTATGTCCTTGACAGGTACACTCTATCCACTTAGAAACAAATTACGGTGGCAAAAAAATCTCTGTATCAACCTACCTGTACATATATCTCTATTAGTCAGTCAAGCAATATGTCTATCTATCTGTCTACCTGCCTACCAACCTATCTATATGTATCTATTTACCTACCTTCTTATCTACCTATCAACCTATCTATCAACAGACAAAAACAAAGAACCCAAGGCTGAGGAGCAGGACGCACAAGGTAAGGGAGTATCAGAGTGAGGGTGGCGTATCACTGGAGGAGAGGAAGGAGAGGGGTTGTCATTTTGTAGGAACAGACTTGCCTAAAGAGTTATTTATATATATATATATATATATATATATATATATATATATATATATATATATATACTGTATATATATATATATATACATATATATATATATATACTGTATATATATATATATATACATACAGAAGACAGAAAGAGACAGACAGATATAAGCACAGAAAGACACAAACAGAACAGAAACAGACAGATACAAAAAATACGGAAAAGAACACTCATCCTCATCACGATCACTTCATTCAAAAACTCAGCCAGGAGAAATCATCCCTAGATACAATTCACTCTCTCCCTCACTCATCTACGCCTCATTGTGGCGTCGGGGAGGTGTGTCATCAAATTAAGAGGATCAAGTCGCTTCCCGGGGGCTTCATGAGTCTGCAAAGTCACCTGAGCCAGAGAGAGAGGAAAAAAAAAAGGAGAAAATTAAAGGAGAAGTAGTAAAAGAGAAAAAGAAGAGAGAAAATACTAATAACAAAAAAAAGAGAAAGAAAGAAAAGAAGAAAATAGTATAATAAAAGGGAAAGAAAATTACAGCAGTGAAATAGAATGAAAAACAGAAGAAAATATGAAAATAGTATAGCAAAAGAGAAAGATGAAAGAAAATTATAGCAGTGAAAGAGAAAGAGAAAAAGTAAGGTGAGAAGTAATAACATGAGAAAGTAATACAGGAGGGACATAAGAATAAAAGAGGAAATAAGGAAAGAAGTATGGAAAAAAAAACAGGTGTGAAAACAACCATTTATCAAAGACGTGTCCCCACCATGAGGTAAAGAATATATACAGTTGATATGCCCTAATAAGTATGGCAATTTCATATATAGGGGACATAAACTAGGACTCGGACTTTAATGGTGGGGATAATAATAATAATAATAATAATTACTAATAATAATAATAATAATAATAATAATAATAAACTCTGAGGAGTCGGTCCGCCAAGTTTCATCTTCGGATTCCTTGTGCAGGTCAGATTGAAAGCTCCAGTATACAGAACCAAATTATCAAAAAAAAAATTTCCTTATATGGTAATAGATCGTAAAGTACAGATAATATGGCAATTTTACATATACGAGCATCAACTACGACACATATTCTATCTTTGCGTGTGATATGAAGCCAATCTACCCGGTAGTTTCCGAGATACAGGCCCGGACGGAAAGACGGACAGACGGACTGGCGGGGGCGATTCCTATATCCCCACCATATGGAATAATGATGAGGACAATAAGAAGCAACGAGAAAGAGAAAAGTGAGACGAGAACCTAGGGAACTAACCAATACGAGAAGAGGAGAGGAGAGAAAACAGGAGAGGGCAAGAACTGAGAAGAGACGCAACGAGAAAGTGCAAAGTGAGAGGAAAACCTAGAGAACCAACAAAAACGAGAAGAGGAGAGGAGAGGAGAGATGAGAAGGCAAGAAGAGAAGATGAGATCACCTGAGTAAGAAGCATAGAATGGGATGAGGTGTGGCAAAAACAGAAAGTGAAAGCGATGGAAATACCGAATAGAGAGTAAAGGTGAAAACAGGACAAAAACAATAAACAACCTACAGTAAAAATAACCAAGTAAAAATAAAGAAGTGAAAAGTGACAAAAATATATAACAGCACAGAGAGAGAGAGAGAGAGAGAGAGAGAGAGAGAGAGAGAGAGAGAGAGAACAGCATCCTCAACACTGGGCTCACTCGAGTTTATGACACCAGTTCTTAGCAACGTATAATATATTGTGAAAAGCTGAGGTGGTGGTAAAGGGGGCTTGGTGTGTGTGTGTGTGTGTGTGTGTGTGTGTGTGTGTGTGTGTGTGTGTGTGTGTGTGTGTGTGTGTGTGTGTGTGTGTGTGTGTGTGTGTGTGTGTGTGTGTGTGTGTGTGTGTGTGTGTGTGTGTGTGAGCAAATCCAAGTATATGTATGGGTAAATGTAAGTAATGTGTCTACCTGTGTGTGGATCTATATACATGTGTGTACGTAAATGTATGTACGTATGTGTGTGTGTGTGTGTGTGTGTGTGTGGTGCTTGCAAGGAGGGGCACAGTGAAGCACCATGACTGGGCACCGTCACCCAATGCCAACATCCCAGTAATAACGTTTTAACATTTTGATGAATCCGCCACGCCATCACAAAGTCGTAAATCTCAACACCAAAATAAACCGTCAGCGAAAAATCCAGATAACGTACAAGCACTGAATACATGGCTAATTTTGACGTTACACTGCTTGTCAAAAACAGAGGCAATATTTATGCACTGTCTAGGCAACGCTGTTAATTTTTGCGTTAGATCTCCTGTTACAAATTTAATTAATATAAAAACACTGAATACATTACTATTCTTGCACTATACTGCCTGTCAAAAGTTAAGCTAACATATATCCACTGAATACATAATGATATTACGTAATCCAGTGAATATACTGCACTGCTTATTACCTTTATTTATGCAATTTATACACAAGCACTGAAATACACTTCTATTTCTGCATTATAGCTAATGCCCAAAACCCAATTATCCTACATGCACCGAATACATTACTAATTTTCCGTAAGATGCTGTGTAAAAACCAGATAAGAAATAAATACCGGTAAATAAATACTATAATAAAAAGAAAAAGTACATCAAACAATTTATAATTTGGATTTCCTTGTGATGCTTCTCAACCACAATTAATTTCTTGGTAACGAGAGGTGGTTTTAACATCAATAAATTCACTCTTTAGTAAAACGAATATACTAATACATAAACTTCATTTTACTAAGAAGCTAATGGAAGTTATTTCTGGCTCTCCCTACGCAAAATATCGTCTAGTAACAGCAAAAATAAAATGAAGAAAGATGTCACTATACAGAATGAACTAATGAAGCCTGTTCCTAATCCCTTCACTAAAAGGTCCTAAGAAAAATGAAGTTGTCTGAACGGAGAAGGACATCATTGTACTGAGGAAGGTAATGAGGAATATTCCCAACCTCTTCACTCCTACGTTCCACATATTCACAAAGTGCGGCTTTCAAAACACAGATATTAACCCCTTAAATTATGTGACGTCTTGCTTAGTTATTTTCCTGTTACTTCCCGACGATTTTATTCAGCTCAGGATAGGCTTTATGAAATGGA
>NC_136998.1:34766151-34786151 GCF_032717465.1 Coenobita brevimanus
GTAAGAATAAAAATGAAAATAAGTGCAGTGCTATTATTCAAATTATTCAAATGGATGACAGATACCAGCAGAATGAAACTATTTGAGGATACAGAAAGTTGGACCTTAATTCGCATCTGAAGACAATCTCAGCAGAACCAATAAGTGTTGCATATTAAGCACCGTATTTTAAGTGTGTGAGTTTAGTGGGTATAATTTATCCAGAACGAGGAGTCTTCTATGACAAACAGCCTTTAACGTTGCAATAAAGCGGACCTGAGTATGCAACAGGCTGGGGGTGAGGCCAAATGTGGGTGAGTGAGAGTGAGGGGCGAGGTCGTGGGTTGGAGTTTGGGGAGGTCGTGGGCTGGGGGTTGAGGAGGTCGTGGGCTGGGGGGTTGGGAAGGTCGTGGGCTGGGGGGTTGGGAAGGTCGTGGGCTGGGGGGTTGGGGAGATCTTGGCCTGGGGGCTAGGGAAGGTCGTGGGCTGGGGGTTGGGGAGGTCGTGGGCTGGGGGTTGGGGAGGTCGTGGGCTGGGGGTAGGGCTGGTCGTGGGCTGGGAGATTGGAGAGGTCGTGGGCTGGGGGTTGGGGAGGTCGTGGGCTGGGGGTTGGGGAGGTCGCAGGCTTGGGGGTTGGGGAGGTCGTGGGATGGGGGTTGGGGAGGTCTTGGCCAGGGGGGTTGGGAAGGTCGTGGAATGGGGGGTTGGGGAGGTCGTGGGCTGGGGGTTGGGAAGGTCGTGGGCTGGGTGTTGAGAAGGTCACGCCCCGGGTCTGTCGCAAGTGTGAGGGCATTATGCGAGGGAATGTCCTGTGTCATCACCACACAGCCAACCAACACCGCTTAATTCATTCCAGGGCTGCCTCTTCTCTCCTACTCTATTGCAGGTGTCTCACAGGTAACGTGGAGTGGTTTTAGTTCTGGTATAATTAACCCTTTTTATCGTTTTGACAATACTAATATTCTACTCCTGCTGATGCCAAGTGACTCCATGAGAGAGAGAGAGAGAGAGAGAGAGAGAGAGAGAACTATTCGACCACAGGATTTCATTACATATAGTCTTGCAACCACCAGATGATCTCACAAACTTAACGAGCCTTCCAACAGCGAAAGAGTTAGTGGACGCGACATCTAACTCCTCCAGTTCACAGCCTCTCCTAAGCTGAATATATATGCTTGACTATAACAAGAAGTATATCATCAAAGAGAGGTGCTTAAGCCGAATATACTACGGAATATGTCATCTAAGTGAAGTGCTTAATTCCACACATCCCGTAGGAGGGGTTGGGGAATGGGGTGACGCGGGTGTGGCTTTGTACCTTAAATGGAGGGGAGGGAAACACACCAAGCCAGAGCAAAAGTCGTGTCCCATAAACGTCTTTTGTGAAATTCCTCCCGCCGCCTCCCCGCACAGCCAACACTGCCTTTTTCGGCGGGAGTGTCGCTTAAACACAGGAAACAGAGCCTGCAATTAAAGCCACGGACGGGGAAAATCTTGAGGTCTGAATGGACTTAAGGGCTGAATTAAGAGAGAACTGGTAAAGCAGAAATCATCACTACAGCAAGGTCTTTGGGAGCTTATATAAATGCAGCCTAAGCACGGCAAAAAACAGCAGTAAAAACGCCACGAACTGGGTCATCCAAAAGGTCTGAACTGGATTTATTTGATGCGCATGGAAAGAAATGATTTAGTAGGAAGAGAAAAAGAAATTATTTGGTATGTGTAATGATGAACTAACACTACCATTTTGAGGGAATTAGAGGAGTGTCGCTTATACACAGGTAACCAGCAATTTAAACCATGGAAGGGGATATTATTAAGGACTGAATGGACTGGATGGAGAAAGATTTGACGTAGAAACTAATAGAATGAAATTTTTTCTTACATTTTCTTTATTCTTTTTCTTTTCTTTTTCTTTTTTCTAAGGGGATCATCACGGTATGTCATCAACACACATGAAACACGGCCAAAAATTAACGCCAAGAACGAGGAAATTAAAATACTTGAATGCAAAAAAGTGAACGAGAGAATTTAAAGGTGTGAATGGATTTAAGAGAAGCACAGAGAAAGGGATGATAGAGCTGGAGTAAACATTAATTAACACCCACCATTTTGGGTGGGGTTAGAGGAGTGTCACTTAAGCACAGGGAAGAGAGTCAACAATTAAAACCATGAATGAAAATGCGTCAAGTCTGAATGGCTTGAAGTCCTGAATGATGGGAGAATTGCCAAATCAGGAAACATCATTAACAAACACTGCCTCTTTTTTTAGGGCCCAAAAGAACGGTCGTTTAAACACAGAAAACACAGGGGAAAGAAATCAACCCTAGGGAGGAAAATATTGAAGTGTCTGAATGGCCTAATGGAATGAATGAAGGAGCTGACATCACTAACAAAGCATGTCTTTTTTTTTTTTTTTTTAGAACTTATTGTCGTTTTAACATAAACAATCAAGAATTAAATCCGTAGAAGAGTAAAATTTATCGATCTAAATGTTTTGAAGGAATAAAGAAGGAACTGTCAATGGATGAATCGTCACTATACTGTCACGAAATTTAGATGTTATTGGTCCTTAACACCTTTAATCCGATGACACATTTCTCTCTTTACTCTTGCTATCTCTAGACGATTTTAATCAGCATGGAGGAGGCTTTTCGAACTAGAGGGCTTAGATACGAACTTCAATAAATCCAGCAGAATTAAAGATAAATCTCCGACTGAAATGAAATACTCCGGTGGTAGCAAGATGGACGGATGGATGGATGGATGGATGAATATCATGTGTACGGAGGGTGAGATGAGATGATGAGGCGAGATATGATGAAATGTGATGAGATGGATCTAATAGGAAGGAAAGGTGGGGTGAGATGAATGACTCTGATGTATAGGGAAGGTGAGAGCAAGATGAGAGATAAGACTGATGGATGGATGGATGGACAGACGACTAGATGGAAAGGCAGATCTGCTATGTATGGAGGCTGGAGATGATATTAGAAGAGATAAGATCGACGGTATGTGATGTGTAGCATGGGTGTTGCACTGTGGGAGAGTGAAAGGGAGAGTAAAGGAAGAGGGATGATGATGGACGGGGGAATGGAGAGATGGAGGGGTAGGGAGGTGGTGAGGAGGGGGCGGAAGGAAGGGGTGGAAGAGGAGGTAAGCAAGTCGCTCCAAGTACTATTAAATTTTTCATTATTACCTTTTAGAAAACAGAAGACGAAAAGACTGAAAATTTACTCCAGCAACCTCTATTTTTTGTGCCAGCTGTCTTTCCTAATTCCTTTACAACGACATCGTCCTTTATTTTTTCATTTTATTGATCCTATCTATCAGCGATTTTATTCAGCTCAAAACTTTTCCAACTTGGAGGGGTTGCATATGGCTTTCGTTAAACCCTTTGCTCTTTTAAGCTAATAAAATCGTCTAGTAATAGCAAGGTGAAATAGAAGTAATGTCCTAAGGCTGAAGGAATTAAAATAGGAAAAATGGGTATTTCTGTGTAAAGGCATTTGGAAGGAAAGGTCAGCTGGGGTGATGTGGAGGGGAGGGGCTGGGGGAAGGGTGGAAGTGGAAGGGAAGTGGTGGATAGGGAGGTTAAAGGGGCAAGGTAGAGGTGGAGGGGAGAGGTAGGCGAAGGGTGGGGATGGAGAGTAGGGGCAGGAGAAGGGTGGGGGTGTAGGGAAAGTGAAGGAGGGTAGGGAGGTGAGAGGGGTAAGGGACGGGGTGGATGAAGAGGCAAGCGAGGGGTAGGGGACAAGACAGGGGAGGAGGGGCGACACACACAGGGTCAAAGGGAAGGTAAAAGGGGTGGGGGCAAAGGTCACAAAAAATGAAATGACACAAATGTTGCAAAGAAATCTGAATTGATTATCAAGATCTACGAGATGTATATGCCATTATGTATGCATACAGAGAGAGAGAGAGAGAGAGAGAGAGAGAGAGAGAGAGAGAGAGAGAGAGAGAGAGAGAGAGGTGAGTGTGGGGGGGAGGGTTACAAGAGTGGGAGGGGAGAATGTGTGACAAAACTGTGAGTGTGAGGGGAAGGGGGGCGAGGGGTGGGGGTGAGGGGACGAGGGGAGGGGGTGGAGGTGATGGAATGGAGGGGGGGGGTGACCGTCTCAGCGGGAGGGGGTGCAAGGTGGTGACCCTGCCTGACACAGACTGATGTCACCCTCACTCCTGCACATCTTTACCCACCTTCACCAAAACCACAAAGCCAGTTCTACCTCTATTACTACTACCTTCTCTACCACGAATATTACCATCTCTACCATTATAACTACCACTACCTTCTCTACCACTAATATTATCATCTGTACCATTATAAGTACCACTAAGAGTACCTTCCACACCACTAACATTATCACCACTACTACCATTACCTTCCCTAACCCTAATACCACTAGCATTACCTTTTACACTACTAATATTACCATTACCTTCACTACCACTAACATTGCCATCTCTACCATGATAACTACCACTGCCTTCTCTACCATTAATAGTACCATCTCATTCAATACCGCTACCATTACAAAACCAAATTCACTCTAGTTCATTCACTTTAACCTGGTCCAAATTTTCATCCCTTTGCTACTTATTTCACGTAACTCAGAAGACAAAAAACAGAACTGTGGCTTTACATCCTTTCCATACCACTTCTTCGTGACTAGCATCATATTCAAGTGTCCATCTGCTGTTATAACCTCGCATTCATGATGGAGGGGCGGCAATTTTAAGCCAAGGCAAAGTGGACAGAGTATAACACCCATCTTACTGCCAAAAAATATCTCCTGTCACCCTGATATAATGGAAACTCTCTTCTTTATCTCTACCCTTGGCTGACCCACAACACTTCCACTAGGTCTACTCCGGAAAATCAAAACTGGTCGAGTTATAAGGACGACCCCTTGACCTTGCCCTTTGACCTTGATCTTTCACTGATTGTTCTAAAAATTAAAGTACTCGATCCTTGTCTTACCCTCGTTATTCGACTACGTTTGGTCTAATTCGAATAAAAAACAACTGCCTTCGCAGTGTGACTGTGATCTTCGACTCACTGTACTAAAAAAAGAAAAAAAAAAAAAAAGCACCTCTCTACTAACCTTCAATCGTTCACCAAGTTTGGTTAAAATCGGACCAACATTGATTTATACCGTTCTCTCTCTCTCTCTCTCTCTCTCTCTCTCTCTCTCTCTCACACACACACACACACACACACACACACACACACACACAAACACACACACACACACACACACACACACACACACACACACACACACACACACACACACACACACACACACACACACACACACAGCCCGTGGGAGTAATACACGAAAAATGGACCCAATAAACAATGGGTGAAAGGAAAAGGAAGCGAATAATGGAGTGAAGAAGGTAGTGATGAAAAACTGTTACCACAAAATGAGGAAAACGTGTGAAGGACATTATAAAACTAGAGCTGTAAACGCAGCGGAGGAGGAGGAGGAGGAGGAAACAGAGGAGGAGGAGGAGGAGGAGACGTTAAAGATGATGATGATAATAATAGAAGTAAAAATAATAAACAATAATAATAAATAATAATAACAGTTATAAAACCATGAGAGAGAGAGAGAGAGAGAACGCACCAAATTTGAGAAAGAAAATTACGAACGGAAAAAGAGCTGTGAGAATAATAATACAGAATAAATATAGCAAAAAACAAGGAATAGCGGAATATACGAAAACAAGAGGAAGAAGACGGAAGAGGAAGGATGAAGAAGGAAGAGGGAGGAAGAGGAAGGAAGAAGAAGGAAGAGGAAGGATAAAGAAGGAAGAGGGAGGAAGAGGAAGGAAGAGAGATGATCCCAGAGGACAGTGATATATACCCCAAACTCGGAAAGGTCTCACAAAGGGATAGCCCGGAGTCAGCCTCGCCTCCGCTGGGAACTGGTGGGGGTGGAGATGCTGGAGGAGGAGGAGATAAGGAGGGAAGCAGAGGATGGTGGAGGGAGGGAAGGGGGAGGGAAGGAGAGGAGGAAGGGATGTGTGTGTGTGTGTGTGTGTGTGTGTGTGTGTGTGTGTGTGTGTGTGTGTGTGTGTGTGTGTGTGTGTGTGTGTGAGAGAGAGAGAGAGAGAGAGAGAGAGAGAGAGAGAGAGAGAGAGAGAGAGAGAGAGAGAGAGAGAGAGAGAGAGGACAGCACAGAGGAGAAAAAAATAAACACAAAGAGAGAGTATGTGAGGACAGAAAAGAGACTTAGTCTCTCGGGACTCGAGAGCAAAGGCAGGGGGTGAGATACGGAGAGAGGGACGGGAGGAATAAGCGAGAGACGAGGCAGGAAGATAGGCAGGAAAAGGTTAGGCAGGAAGACAGGCAGGGAAAGGATGAGGCAGGAAGACAGGCAGAGGCAGGGTGTGGTAGACAGACAGTGAGGGAGAGAGTGGAAAAATAATGCGTGAAGAAACAGCGATGATGAAATTTAATGGGACTGACATATAGCGAATGGAAATATGACGGATGAGGAAATAATATCAGGAGGGAATACAAGAGAGAGATATAGTATACGAAGAAATGATAAAGCGGGAGAAATAGGCTAATACATACGTGGCAAAATCAGAGACGGAAATATAGATAAGAATAATAATAGATGCTGAGAGAATAGACGGGGAAATTGAGGAGATCAAGAAATGTGATGGACGGTATAAGATGGAAAACTAGATAAATCATGGAGAGAGAGAGAGAGAGAGAGAGAGAGAGAGAGAGAGAGAGAGAGAGAGAGAGAGAGAGAAACTCGTCTTTTTCTAATATTTATACAGCCGCCCTAAAAATCTGAAGCAACTGCATGATAGGCGTTAGCAAATTTGGAGAGAAGGAATGTGCTTGTGTGTGTGACAGAGAGAGGGAGAAT
The DNA here is from genome assembly GCF_032717465.1 of Coenobita brevimanus. Lineage (NCBI taxonomy): Eukaryota > Metazoa > Arthropoda > Malacostraca > Decapoda > Coenobitidae > Coenobita > Coenobita brevimanus. The sequence continues at coordinate 34,773,024 of NC_136998.1, forward strand.
ATACAGTAGTAGTAGTGGACAGAGAGAGAGAGAGAGAGAGAGAGAGAGAGAGAGAGAGAATAAATGAAGATAAGGAGCACCTGTTTAAAAGAAAATGAAGATTATAAAAAATGTAAGCAAAGAAAGAGGGGAAAAAGATATTAATATGGAGGAAGAAGCTTAAGAGTAATACAGAGAAGGAAAAGGAGAAAAATCCGGAAAGAAGCAAAACCGTGTTAGTAGAAGAAAGTAAACAGAACAAGAAGGAAAGCAAGCATGACGAGACAGGGAAAATTAAGAAGAAAGAAGACAGGAAGAATAACGAAGAGAAGGAAATGGAGACAATGGGGAAAAAATAGCGTATCAGAATAATAAAAAATTAAAAAAAAAAACGAAGTAAAACACGCAAGCACGACGGTGCAGGGAAAGGTATGCGAGAGGCTGAAAGGGTATGACTTTAAAGATGTATACTGCAGACTAAAAGGTTCACACAGCGTTATCTCATCCAAGAGGCACACCACATCGGGCAGATCTAGTCCTCTGGCGGGGGTGCTTGAGATGCAGTACCTGAAGGCAAGATGCTGTGAGATAGGCCAGACGCTTACACACACTCGTCGCTCCCATCTTGTCTCTCATGCGACTCACTCCAAGTTTTTCTCATCTCCTTGCAGATTTTTTACCCAGTCTCAACGATGACGCCTTTTCAGAAACATAATTCTTGTTTTTCACTATCCATTTTATTCTGTATTATATTCCCTGCTTCCGTATACTTCCGTCTTTGGGTTGGAAATTTTTAGACGTACATATATCTTTATTCAAACATTTTATTCTAAGATGGTAATAATGGACTCATACATTCAGCTTTCCCCTCTTCTCCCTCATCTTGTCTCTTCTGAGCTTCGTTTTTCCCCCCCTCAGTTTTTCTCTTTTACCACGACATTTTTCAGGTTGACACTCACAATTTTCTCATTCACCCCGAAACTCCTCAAATACGAACAGATTGAAGCAACTCATTTTTTAAAAGATTTATTTCTATTTATCCCACATTTATTAATTTACTTTTCTCATTTTCTTTTACTCACAAATCTTCCTTTCTCTTTTACTTCTGAGATGGTGAAGGTAAGAGCTCATTTTTTCTCATATTTTACTTTTCTCTCCGTTTATTCTGACTTATATTTATCAACTTCTGGACCTCCAACTTTTAAGATTTTATTTCTTCTCGCGTGTCGTCTCTGGCAAACACGGTGTTCATCTTCTTAAGTGTCAGTTTTCTTGCTCTCCTCGTGGACTGGTTTATATACTCTCTCTCTCTCTCTCTCTCTAATGCTCACCCACCTCACTTCCAACCCAGCTTAGGTGATGATTCATTCCCTTACCTGTAAAGAAAATGAATAATGAGTCACAAAGGTAAATGTTTTTGTACTGATTATTTCATTATTACAGCCGACTACTGTATATTCTCTCTAACTCATCCTTCCCTATTCTTTCCCTTTCTTTCCTTACCTTTCCTCTGCCCTTCTTCACTTTGTCACTCAAGTCCTGTTCCCTCTCCTTTTCCTGTTTCTCTAATCTCCTTTTCCCTACTTTTCCTTTCCTTTCTTCTCCCCTTCCACTCCTGTCACTCCAGCCTGTCCCCCTCCCTCCCCTTTTCTTTTTCCCTACAGTTCTCTCTTCCTGCATAAGAGTTATCCGTCCTTACCATTCAGCCTTTTCCTCTATCCCTCTTTCCTTCACAACTCCTTTCATCTTGGACTTTTCCCTCCTCCTTTCCTCCCTTTCCTCTTGTTTCTGACTTTCCCACCCCTACCATTCACACTTTCATCCTTCTAAGCTCATTCGCTTCCATATTTTTCCTCCTTTTTTCCTCCACAACTTTTTCCACGGTTTTCCCCTCTCTCAGTAGCTCAAGTGTTCCTATGTGTCAAAAGAAATAAATAGATAAATAAAATAAATAAAAGTAAAAAGAATAGAACAAATTAATTTCTATCATGTGAGATACAGAGTTCAGTAAAAATCTCGCCTGACACTATTTTCCGGGGATTCCAAATATGGCTACAAGTCAATCCTTCTGTTTTATCTTATTTTATTTTTTGCCACATGTTTAATATCAGAGTTCATCCAAGGACAAAAATGCTTTCCAATTCCTCCGTCAACAATTACCTGCACTCTCCTCTGCCACACCAAGACACCTTCCCCCATGTACGATACCGTAAAATAACATCCGTCCACCTGGGTATTAGAATATCTCCTTTCCGTCTTACATCATCTTCGTTTTCACATAACTTTGTCCACTTAGATTGTGTTCATAAAAGAAAAGGAAAAAGAACTAATTATCACTGATTATCAATACATTTTTACAACATTCAGAACTCTCTCTCTCTCTCTCTAACTTAACCTATCAAATTCCATCTACCACTTAACATTTCCAAGCACACGAAGAATTCCACACCCTCTAAGAATAACTACACCCCTTCTCACTTCACACCCACAACTAAAAAAACGAAAAAAGGAAAAAAAAAAAAAGAAAAAGGAAAAAGGAAGCACAATTGAGTCAGCCAGTGTGCAAGCGTCCGTTCCGACAATGCCCCGTCAAGGTCGTTCAATCAGGTGTCCCGTAATTGGCCTATCACGTACCATGGACCATTTTTCCTGTCGTTCTCTTTACACCGACCAGGGCAGGATCGGTTTTACATTTCCTCTGTTAGCTTTTTCTCCCTGTGGGCCTCACACACACACACACACACACACACACACACACACACACGAAAAACTTAAACGCAAACAGACACAAACATATATACAGGCACACACATACCCAGACACATAGTCTACATACACATGTACACAAGAACACTTAGATACACACAGGGGTACTCACAAATAGGAATATAAATCTCTCTCTCTCTCTCTCTCTCTCTCTCTCTCTCTTTAACCGCTTAAATTTGCAAGCGGCTGTGTGGGGGGACAGAGCTCAAACATATTGCAAGAAGCCCCCGACGTGATCAAATGGTGTGGGCGTGAGGGTGGCTGAGGGGCGTGATAGAACATGGGTTTTTATATTCCTCTTCCTTTTTGAAATGGGTGATTGGTTTCTTTATATAATGTTTTCCTTTTTTCCCTCCTCCAATTAAGTTTCTTTTCCTTTCCTCCACTTTCTTTGACACACATTTATTTTCCTCCTAAATCAGTTATCACTCTTCGTCTTCCCCCTTTCCCACAAACTTTTTCTTCTTTGCAAATCAACATTCCTTTCCCCTCCTTCTTACACATTCTTCTTCCCCTCTTCCATTCTCATTCCCCACACACTCCCTTATCCTTGCATATTCAATTTTCTCTCCCTCACTCGTTCCTTGCTTCCCTCACATTTTCTCATCCCAAAATCAACCTTATTTCTTTCTCTTCCACTTTTTTTTTTCTTAACACATTTTCCTTTTACCTCATTTTTTCTTCCTCTTCCTTCTTGAACCACGCTTCCTTCCCTTTCACTCACTTTCCTTTCCTAACCAAACTTACCTTCACTTCTTCGTTTCCACCAACTTTTCCTTCACTATCCCATCTCGATTATATTCCTATCTACAGTCTTCACTTTATTTGCTTCCCTCTTCCTTTATTTTTGTTGTTGTCTTTTTATATCCCACACGACCCTTTTCCTTCACTATCCTCCCCGTCTTCTCCTGCATCTCTGTTTCTCTCCCTTTTCTCTCTCTTTTTCTCTTTCCTCATTCCCCTAGTCGTCCTTCCCTTTCACCCCTCTGTTCAATATTTCTATCTCCCTTTCCTTCTTCCCCCAACATCTCCATTTTTCCCTTAACTTTTGTACCTCCAAGTCAATTTTCCTCCTTCCACTTCCTCATCCTTTTCTCTCCAACCATCCCTCTCTTTTTCCTCCCCCTCCTCCCTCCCCGTTGCCTCTGTTTAAGCTGTCTCGCTAATCTGTTTGATCCCGTTTCCTCCCTGTCTCTCCGCCTGTTCTCACTCCCTCCTTTATTTGCCTTCTTCTCCTCCTCCCTCCTCTCTTTTGATCACCTCTTTTAGTCTTCTGTTATATTCTTCTCCTTCTCTTGGATCACTTTTTACTTTTTTTTCTCATCGCCTGTTCTTACTCCCTCATTTATCTTCTTCCTCCTCTCTTCTCTCCTTCTGATCACCTTATTTCTCAGGATAATTTTTTAATACTTTTTCTTCTTATCGGCTGTTCTCACTCACTCCTTTACTTGCCTTCTCGAGCTCTCTTCTCTTTCTAATCCCCTCTTTTTATTCTACTCAATCCTTCTCTTTCTCTAGGATCACTTCTTTTTCAGATAAACTCTTTGGAATTACATCTTTGTTTCATTCTAATCACCTCTAAAATTTCTTTTTCTTTTATTTTCTCCTCTCGGATCACTTATCACTCTCATTCTCTTTTCTCCTGACTGTCGCAGTCCTCATACATTCTTACTGTATTCCTTCCACATGTATATTTTTTTCCGCTCATGTCCTCCTCCACTATATATTTTCCTTTTCTAGCAACTTTGTGGAGGCGATTTAATTGTGGTCACCCCTTCCGAGATTAAGGCGTTTGGATATACTGTAGGCTACTTGTGTATTCTCTCTTCATTACTCTCTTAACCTTTAACTCTCTTACTTTTTTCCTCCATCTTCCCTCACCGATTGCACTCGCATGTTCCATCCCTCTATCCTTTCCCTTTCAATCTCTTACTATACATCTTTCCCTCCTTCCCTCACCGATTCCAGCCTCACGTTCAATCCCTCCACCTATTTCCTCTCCCACATCGCAATTTCCAACGCATCTTTCGTCCCTTTCACTTGCCTTCCATCCTCGGTCTCATTCTTTACCTCTTTTTCCCTTTACATTCAGCGTCCCACACTCTAACCTAATCCCCCACCCATTCCTCTCTTCCTTGTCACTTTATCCACTCGACCTTCCCTTCCTTTCGTACTCCTCCACTCCCTAATCTATTCCCTTACTTCCAATCCAATTTCCCCCACTCCACCACACTACTGTAAACCGTTCCTCTTCCCTATTCCTTCATTCCATCCCATACGAACTAGTTTTTTTTCTCTCTCTCTTCTAAATATCCTCCTCCTTTCACACTTAAAGGAGTACAAAGGAAAGGAAACAGCAACAGAAAACTGATGATCCTTTCGGGGCTATTTGTCACACAGAAGACTATTACTATGACACCCCATTCTAGGAACTGAAGACAAGGACAGAACAGCAATGACGTTCCCCTTTCGTCCCTCCTTCCTAACATAACACTAGCTCCCCTTTCCTTCCCCTCTCTCTTCCGCATCTTTTCCTCTCTCAATCTCTCTTACCTTCCCTCCTCTCTTCCATCTCTCTCACCTTTCCTTTCCTCTTTCCTCCCTTTCCATTCCCTCTAGCCTTCATTCTCCTCTAATTTTTGCTTCCTTTCCCCTCTCCCCTCCTCTTTCCACTCTCTACCCCCTTTCCTCTTCTCTTACTCTTCATTCTCCTCTACTTTTCCTTTTCCTCTCCCCTTCTCTTTCTTATTTCCCCTTTCCTCTTCTCTTACCTTCCCCCACTCATCCACCTCCTCTCCCTCTGCCCATCCCATTTTCTCACCTCACTTTACTCCTCGATCTTATCACTATTCCCATAATTTCTCTCATCTTCCCCCTTCGCCTCAGATACCTTCTATCCTTTCCCTGTCTCTAACTCATCTACCTTCACACTGTAAGGCTCCTCTCCCATCCACTGCCATGTTACCCATCTCATAAAATCTTCGCTCCCTCCTCCTAATCTTTCCCGTTCTTAGTTCCCCCTCATATCCATTCCCTTTCCTGGCTCCTCTAATATTTCTTCTCTTACCCCTGTCGATCTGTAACTTCACACTCTCTTCTTCTTCCCCCCTCACTTGCTCTCCACCCATTCCCTAGCCTCTTCCCTCTTCCTCTCACGTCACTCACCTTTCTCCCTCTCTCCCAGCTCCCTCCCTCCTTTCCTTTTCCTCTTCTGTCTTTCTCCTGTGGTCACATACTTTCCTTCTCTTTTCTTTTTTCTTCCGCGTTAATGTACCTAACTTAACCTAACTTGATCTCACATTCAGAACAAGCTTCCCTATCTTCCTATTCTCTCTCTCTCTCTCTCTCTCTCTCTCTCTCTCTGACACAGTTTGCCCGTGGTCGTATCCTTGCCTTAGCTAATCATCAAGTCAAACACGACCCTCCTAGGACCCGTCTGGCAAGGAAGGCACGGGTGTTTGCTGGTCGTGAGGCAGGTGGGTCCCTGAGATGCCCCCTACCACCCCCCTTTACACCCCTACCCCTGTCTTTTCACCTCCCCCTGTCTTCTCACCTCTTCCCCTACCTTAATTTCTTCCCCTTGCCTTGTCCTCCCCCTCCCTTCTCTCCTCCCCCCATTTTCTCATCTTCTCCCCTACCCCCTTTAATCCACACTCCTTCTCACTTCTTCCCCACCTTCTCTCCTCGCGCCTCCTCCATTACCTTCTCTCTCATCTCTTGTTTTCTCTCCTCCCCCTGCACTCTCCTCCCCTCCCCTGTTTTCTCACCACACCTTCTGTCTTCTCTCTCTCCTCCACCCCTGTCGGCTCTACCCCTGCCTTCTCCCAGTACCCTTACCCAACCTTGCTTTCTTCTCCTACCCCCAACAACCTCCAGCCCCCCTTCTCACCTGCCGTTTCTCCTCCCTGTCCTTCCACCTCACACTGTCTTCTCCTTCCACCCCCATCTTGCGTTCTCCCCTTTCCCTCCAATCCCCCTCCAACAGAGGCCTTGGCGTAACTCTCTCATTACGTGACATTGACTTGTATTTGGTTTTGTTCCTGCCAGACGATTTTATTCAGCTTACGATGAGTCTCCGGGCAGAACTTGGGTTTATGAGCTCTATTATTCATCCAGTTCCAAAATCTCTTCTAACTGGGGTGCTGGAATAGAACGCCTTCTAGTGGTGGCACCGATATGGCTGGTTATACAAACATCCCTCAGTCCCAACCCCATCCCCCGGCAGGAGAATAATGGACTGGAGAAAGGAGGCTTAGAACTGCAGTCCACTGGGTTCAAGTTCAGATAAGTTTGGCGCTGCAACTTTCACCACTTCTGGCTGGAATACAAGTATCTGACAGTGGCAACAGTGAACAGAACGTCCTCGTGAGGAAGGGATTACACTGCTAAAGTAAAGCAAGGAATGAACATCCAGACTACGAGGGCGCCTTCAATTATTTCATTCTTGTTGACTTCAGGCCTTTTTTTTTTTTAAGTTCCTAGATTTCTTTCTTCTTTACTGGATGAGACTTATTAACCTTCACTATTTCCAACAGTACTAAAGGTCTTTCAAAAGCCAAACATAATCGTCTGTTGATGAAAAAAAAAGAAAAGAAGAAGGAGTCATCGTGAAAAGGATCAAGGCACACAGTTAAGGCTAAAGCACCGTCAGATTTGTTGGCTCTGAATTACGCCAAACGAGTAAGATTACATTACAACTTTTTTTTTTTTTTTTGTTACATTCTATTTTGCTCGAAGTTAATCCTAATCTGCAAAATCCGATCATCCGTCCAAAATTAAGTACATGAGCCTATTAAACTCGTACGGAAAAAAAATATTCAATACAGAATAAAAAAAAAATAAAATAAAAGACAACTAACGTGAGCAAAAAAAAAAATAAAATAAAATAAAAAAAAAGACTGAAGCCGTATATTTATTCAGACCCAGACATTCTTCTGCTTGTGATGGATGATTTGTGAATAATGTGGTTTGCTTAGAACACGAACAGACATTGTATGATCCATTTCTTTACGTCAACGTCATACACATCCGAAATACAACATCTTTTGTATGTATGTATGTATGTATGTATGTCTGTATGTATGTATGGATGGATGTATGGATGGATGGATGGATGAATGTAAGTATGTATGTACTGTATAGGCCGGCTTGCACACGCCTGACATGTCATATATATACATAATAAACAACAGCCTGAAGCTATTTTAAACTGTATAAGGACAATTTCAAGACAATAACACTAACGTAAATTGCATCCAGTACTCTATGACAATATGCAGATAAAGTTACTCAAATTACCAGGCAATTATAGAAGTTTCACACCCTCAAAAAAATAAAAATAAAATAAATAACTGCAATCAAGCATCACCGAAAATAGTCAGCATATTCACTGAACTGGTGGAAACCGTTTGGTGTCAGGTTGAGAGAGAGAGAGAGAGAGAGAGAGAGAGGGGGGGGCGGGGGGGGTAATAAGTCCTAAAAGGGTAGAGAGTGTTTGGGAAGGCAATCGGTTCCTGCGCTCATGTGCTTGGTTGGGGCAAGATCTGCACAAACACTGAATTAATGAGAGAGAGAGAGAGAGAGAGAGAGAGAGAGAGAGAGAGAGAGAGAGAGAGAGAGAGAGAGAGAGAGAGAGAGAATGGCACTAGCAGAAGACTGACAATATACATACCCGGTACTTGTCTTTTCTAAAGAAATATTCCCGACCCGAAAACAGACAGACAGACAGCCTGACTGAGGCAGATATTCAGAAACTACAGATAAAGACCTAACAAACAGAGACCTAAAAGACAGACACAAAAGTAAAACACAGAAGCAGCTCAACAGACAGAGAAAGATCTACCTAAGGCATAAACCTAATAGTTACACACCTGATGAATAGACAAAAGGATCAAACAGACAATGAATCTGATGAAAGAAATATACCAGCCTAAGAAAAGTAAAAACCTATCACTGACATGGCCGTAACAGACTGGACATAGACCAGAGACACAGACCTACCAGACAGATGGACCACAGACACACAACTAACAAACACAAACCAAACAGGGAGATAATGACCAGGCAGAGACAAACCTGACTGAGACACACCTAACATTCAGACAAAACAGAGATACAGACCGAGCAGGCAGGCACACCAAACAATGAACAGACAGACAGAGACCTGGGACGGGCCAAACAGACACTCAAATCTAAGAGAGAGACAAACCTATCAGAAAAAGACACCGATAAGACACTGACAAAACAGATACGGAGAGAACAGTGAGCGGATCTTGAATTTGGTTATATTTTTCTTGGTGGGAATAATTTGCGGGCCTTTGGTTCCCTCTTCCTTGGAGAGAGAGAGAGAAAAAAAAAAAAAAAAAAGAGACAGGCCAGCCAAACACAAAAAGAAGTGCAAAACAAACAGGAAAACACAGGCAAAAAAACAAACACAGACAGGAAGAGGCAGGGAGGTAATATCAACCATAAGCCAATTTCTCCTGCACCTCTTTTCCCCAGCAAGCGACGCCCTCAGCATTGTCTCGGAGTGCCCCCTTCCCACACACGGCAAACGAGTTTTTAATGGGCGGCAGGCACGCACACACGCACATGACATAAAACACACGCACATGATGGAATGCACACGAAAAACCCACACATGACACATACACACACACTCGTCGTAAAGTAGAAAAGTACTCACACACACACACACACACACACACACACACACACACACACACACACACACACACTAAAGAATACACCCATATACATGACGGCATAAACAATCACTCACACACACACACACACACACACACACACACACACACCAAGCCATAAACCATAATCGCAATAAAACACACGCTATTTCATGCACAAATTTATGCCTCAAGGAAAAACCCACAGAGAATCAGATAGTAAAACACACACAGGCAATAAAGCACAGACGGGAGAGACCGCACACGTTCACATAAATATAAAACGCACAGATAAAAACACTTACACAATATCACGTACACACCACTGTTTTTGCACATTATGTTGACATGTATTACACGCATGCACACACACATACGCACATATTAATAAAAAAAACTCACCTCCCAAAGCGCCCCCCCCCCACACACAAGAAGATTTATAGATGTCAGAACACAGCAACAACCTTATAAAAAAAAACGCACAACACACACCTAATGACTTATACACGTGTATACATACACACTCGTAACACACACACACACACACACACACACACACACACACACACACACACACACACACACACAGTAAAATGCATTCGCTATAACTCAGCATGCCAGGTTAACCCCCTCCCCCCTACACACACAAACACGTCCTCATTCACATAATGACGCACATAAATCATGAAATAAACTAACTGAGAAGAGCACACACACACACACACACACACACACACACACACACACACACACGTAACACCCAAAATACAAATCACACGCACCACTTCTCCACTTACCTCCCCATCTGATTACCTAATTTATTTTATTTTCTTCCGTATCACCTCCAGACAATTTCATAAACTGCAGAATAATTTGGAAGGGTCAGGTACAGCCTAAGTAACCCATTTTCCATGATAGGTCTCCATACAGCTTAATAAAATCGTCAGGGGAGAATAAATAAGAAAAAATCAATAAATACGTATTAAAGGAGCTAATGGGTTAATGGAGCTTTTTTCTGGCTTTTTCAGCCATAAATATCTCCTTCGGGCTGCATAAAGTTTTTGAGGGTGGTTAAAAAAAAAAATTACGATGTCTTGGTAGGAAAGGGATTCCTGAATGTTCCTTTTTTCCCTATGGCTCCTCAAAGCAAATGAGAGAGAGAGAGAGAGAGAGAGAGAGAGAGAGAGAGAGAGAGGGAGAAAGAAATGACACATCCCACGACGCCAGCAAGACCGAAATGAAAATGAAAATAAACATGTCGTCACGGTGTTTAAGAGGTTATAAAGACTTAACCTTTCCTTCACCCAGAGTACAGAACTATATACAATTAAATATACACTATTCTCGCTACTACCAGACGATTTTCTTCAGCTTTCGTGAACACCCAGAGATGAGGAGTCGGTGAATATTCTACCTAACCCCTCAGCTCGAAAAATCCCACCTGAGTTAATTAAAAATCGTCCGGAGATACAATGAATAAAGAGACGTCAAAATCTTAAAAGGAACACTAGCTAACTCCTTCACTTCGGAAAAAAAAAAAAAAACGGAACGAAAATCGTCTGTAGATACTAAAAATTAAATAAAACAAGACCTCATGTTAAAAAGAATGGCATATATAAATCCCTCCAGTTCCAAAATCTTTCAAAAAATCGTCTGCATATAAAATTAAAAGAAAAAGTCTAAGGGGCTAAAAACGTCATTATCCAGTTTTTTCCTTGACGGTAAAAAGCCAGTAAGTACAACTCCATTACTTTTTTTTTCTCGAAAATTTACATACCATTAACAATAACTTAAGCCCCGTAATAGGCACGCTTTTCGCCTTATACGCCACTCCAAGTCATCCGAATCTCTCTCTCTCTCTCTCTCTCTCTCTCTTTTTACGTGGTTGTATCTCCGTCTTCCTCATTTTTTCTCCCTCGTTCAAATTTCTCTCTCTCCCTCTCTCTCTCTCTCTCTCTCTCTCTCTCTCTCTCTCTCTCTCTCTCTCATATTCGGCTGTGTTCCAGGTTTCCAATGGATGTGTCACGAAGTCTTGCTATACGACCCCCCCCCTCTCTCTCTCTCTCTCTCTCTCAGCACCCCATGAGGCGGACGTTTTGGTCACGGATGCCAAAAAATTACCAAGTTTTCTCGCCATTTCACACAGTTTAAGAGCAGACTGGCGGATCCTCATATGACAGGGATAATTTTAACTCTCGTCTTTTAATTCTGAGTGTCGCCTTTTTCTGTCCCTCTCCTCTTCTCCGTCCAGTTTTCCTCTCTTTTCTTCTCCTCTGGCTTTTCTCCCTTCACTTCTCTCTCCTCTCTCATCTCCTTCCACTTCCTCTCCTCTCTTCTCTTTCTTCTCTCCCATCTGCTTTCTTTCTTCGCCCTCATTTCCTTTCATTCTCCTCTCTCATCTCCTCCCCTTTATTTCTTCTCTTCTCTTCTCCTCATGCCTTTCTACTTTCTACTTTGTCTCCTCTTCTCCCTCTACAGTTCCTCTCTGCTCTTTCTCCCTCTCATCTCCTCTACGCTCAAAGGGTACTGCTAATTCTTCTCCCTTCCTCCCCCCTTTGTCTCTTCTTCTCCACATCTTCCCCTACCTCTCCTCTCTTCTCATTCTCCACTTATCCTCCCCCTCTTCTCTGTTCATCTCTCTTTTCTTTTCTTATTCCCCCTCCCTCTCCTTCTCCTAAATTTAATTTTTCTCTTCTCCCTCTCTACACTTCTATTCCCCTTCCCTTAACTTCTCTCTTTCCTCTCTCTTCTTCTTCTTCTTCTTTGGAGGAGGAGGAGGAGGACAGGCTCGAATATCCAAACAGAACATGGTGTCGGAATTCAGTGATAATCCACGGAATATCAATGAGAATATAGTATATTAATCTATTTATATATACACACACACACACACACACACACACACACACATACATATATATATATATATATATATATATATATATATATATATATATATATATATATATATATATATATATATATATATATAATAAACAAATTTACATTAAAATCCATGGTAATACAATGGAGATATAACGCACTGCTGATTTAAGGACAGGATGAAATCGTTTATCTATCACTTAATCAATGTGTTTATCTACCCACTTATCAGGCCATTTACTTACAAGTTCAAATATCTTTTCCCAATCTTTTTTATTTCACATTTATCAGTCTAAATATACTATATCATCCTGTTTATCTGTCCATTCACCTACCAGGAAGTTCTTTATCTGTTCAGTATCTTCATATTCCCAATTCTCAGGCTGTTTATTTATTAATCACCCAAAATATACACTCTATCAATATCTTTAACTCTGCATTCATCAGTCAAAATGTTCCCTCTCAATCTATTTAGTTCTTCTATCTATCTACCACTTACAAGTCTGTTTATCTATCCATTTTTCAGTCACTGTGTTCTTTCTCAATCGCTTCAACCATTTTTAACCACTTATCCATCTGTTTATCTATCTATTTATCAGCCTCACCAACCCTTCTCCAAGTTAGCCTATCTATCCATTTATCGATGTGCCCTCCCCTCTTATCTATCCATCTAATCTCAACGTGGCCACCTTCACCTACTTTGCATGTCACAGCGCCATGCCCATCCTTCCTGCAGAATCACTTTGCTTCTATCCTCCATCCCCCGCATCCCCCCAACACTTCACCCCATTCGGCTCATTAATATTGCAGTGGTGAG
>NC_136998.1:34791151-34801151 GCF_032717465.1 Coenobita brevimanus
CCTCTTCCTAATAGCCAGCAAAGGACCCTCTATCCATTTTCTATTGTTTCCTAATTGGATATTAAGATTCATGTATTCCAGTTACCCAAAGAAATATTACTTTCAACTTCCCAAGTTTACAATTACAAATTACAAGCCATCGGCTCGAGTTCGGTCGGGAATTCTCAGGAGGAGGGAAGAAAGTGCTAAGGAAAGGACGTTGGTATGGTCGAAAAGCCTGGGTATATCAAAGGTGTGTGTGAGCTCTATATACCCCTTATCACGCAGGCAGGTGTGGGTTTGCAAGCACACTCAGACCAGCATAGCCCACGGAATCACACTTGAAGGCTGCTCAACAGGGTCTAAGCGCCTCTAAGTGGTGTAATATAGGCGAAAGGGTGTGTTCAGAAGGGGGTGGGTGGGGAGGCTCTAGCGTAGGTGCTTGTCGGGCGTCTTTGGAGAGTGGGGAAGGCGGCAATCGGCCACTCTGTCAGTATCAGTACGCAGTTATGGAGGGATTTTTCGCCCTCTTTACCTTCCTGACGAGAGTGATTCGGATGGTGATAGTGCTGATAGGCGAGGGAGTTACCTTGCTGACGAGAGTGATTCGAATGGTGATAGTGATGATAGGAGAGGGAGACGAGATGTGAGAGCGGGCTGATGATGGCAGGTAAGAGGAGGGAGGGGATGGCAGGGAAAGAGTTCATAGGAGGAAACACAAGTCATGGCAAGCAAATGAGGTGTAAGGAAAGGATGGAGGGAAGGAAAGGAGAAGGAAAGGAGGGAAGATAAGGAAGAAGACAGGAGGAGAGGAGGCCGAAGAAGGGTGCTTGTGGGGCGTCTTTGGAGAGTGAGGAAGTCGGCAATCCGCCACTCCGTCAATATCAGTGCACATTTATGGAGGGATCTTATTCTCTCTTTACCTTCCTGACGCGAGTGATTCGATTGGTGACACTGATGATAAGCAAGGAAGATGTGAAGAAGTGAGGGGCAGAGGAGGGGTGGGGAAAGGCGAAGAGGTAATGGAAAAAGAAGCCGTGGGAAAGGAGGGGAGGTGACTACGGAGATAAGAGAAGGGAATGAGAGGAATGGGGGAAAGAGAGAGGGAAAGCAGGGGGGACGCAAAACAGGAAGAGGAGCATACTAAGGGTGCTTGTGGGGTATCCAAGAAGAGTCAGTAAGTCAGCAATCCGCCACTCCATCAATATCGGGGAGGGAGGGGATCTTTCGTTGTCTTTACCTTCCTGACAAGTGATTCCAATGGTGATGGTGAGTGAGGGAAAGCAAGGGTAGCGAGGCGGGGCAGAGGTGCAGAGGAGTAGAGGATAAGAAGGGGATGGTTAGATGAGGAGGGGAATAAAGGTGAGGTTGTGGAGAACGATGGGAGGGAGGGAGTGGGAGGTCAGATGAGGAGAGGAGAGGGAAACAAGGATAGGTAAGGAAAGGAAAAGGATGGGAGGTAAGGAAGGAAAAAGGAAGAGAGGTACGGGGAAGAGGAGGTCAAGCGAACGAGGGAAGGTGACGAGGGAGAACATGGTGAATGAGCGGTGAAGAGAGAAGGGGGGAGAGAAGAGCTGACGAGAAAAGAAAAAGGTGAAGATGAAGAGGAAAAGAGGAGTGTAGATAATAAGAGATGCAGGATGGGGGGTCAAGAGAAACAGAGAAGGATTGGTACGGGGGAAGGATGTGGGAGGGAAAGATGGAACGTAGCGATGGAGATGAAATACACCAAAGTATGACTGGAAAAATATGACGACAGAAAAATGCAATAAATACTTGATCCACGAGTAAGGGAAAGAAAACTCTGGGACGAATGGAAAAGAAACAGATGGGAAAACGAATAAGGAAACTGAAAATAATAACCGATGAAAAAAAAAAAAAAAAAAAAGCCGATGACAACATGAAGTAAAATTAAGTTGACGAATATACAGAGAAATATAATTATGAAGTGAGAATATGAGGAAAAAATAGAAAGGAGAGCAAAAGGTACATGATTAGTTAACAGTCAAGAATTAAAGCAAATAAAGGAATGGAATGGAGGAAAAGACACAAAAGAGTAGAATAAGAGGAAATTAAACAAATATAGTCCACGAAGAAAAGAAGCCAAATCAGGAAAGAAAGGAGGGAAAAGCCTGGATGAGAAGCAGACGATACGGGTAAGGGAAGAGGACGTAAAATAAAAATGAAGGACATAAATGAATTACAGAAAATATACGAGGGCATGTAATCAGGAGGAAGTGAAACAGATTGGTGCAGGAAAACGATAACGATGTGATTGGATAATGTTGGGAGCAGGGAGGTATAAGAGGAGGGAGCGGGAAGGGAGGTAGGAGGGGTAAATGGATAAGTGGCCGAGTAAATGAAGAAATAAATAAGTGAAGCGTAAGTAAGAAAAGTGGAGACGAACGCCAAGACACAAGAATATATATGAGAATCACAAACTAAGAATGACGGTGAAACAAAGAGCTAAATAAAAGAAGACAGTTAAAGTTAAGGTCGGGGAAGTGGGGGGAGGGTGAGAAGGTGAGGAAAAGAATGAACTGAGAGAGAGAGAGAGAGAGAGAGAGAGAGAGAGAGAGAGAGAGAAAGAGAGAGAGAGAGAGAGAGAGAGAGAGAGAAAGAGAGAGAGAGAGAGAGAGAGAGAGAGATCCCCATCACCCATCCCACACAAACCCCACAAAAACCAGACACCCCACAACTCCCTCCCAAAGTACGAGCCAAGGACCACATATCGAGCCCCCATAGTGACTGACGGACCAGGATTCACAGATGGATAGGTCTGGTTGTCTCTCTCTCTCTCTCTCTCTCTCTCTCTCTCTCTCTCTCTCTCTTCGTGATGGACGTGAGGGACTTGATTTATATACTGTAACCATTAAACGAAAAGCACAAAATACAGAACTGACACTATAATAAGAAATCATAATCGTCACTCTCGTAACTGCCAGTTGTATCTACACTTTTGCTTGCTTGGAACTACTCTCAGGATGAAATTATCTTGTAAAATTATAGAGCAAAAATGATGAAAACATACCAAACAGCTAACCCCACTCCCTGTACATACTGCTGACATAAAAATAAGTTATGTATGCAACCTTGTAAGAAATAACGCAAGTTTATAAAACACAGATCTTTGCCATTCACAATACATCCATTTTTAAAGACAAGGATATTGCTTAAAACTACATTTATACCTGTGATAATGCATAGATACGAACGACTGATGGAAACATATTTAATCATAATCTATCCATCCTCAAAGGTGAAAACTGACATCCGCTACCTCTTCATCAATCAGCCCAGTTTTAAGAGCCTACCGGTCATCTATCCATCTATTCTAGCTTTCTAACCAGTTCCATTCAGGGTGTAAACAGTTATTTTTAAAACCTTTTCCAATTACACCAACGCGAGCACCTGATTGGGGTCCTATTAGTTCTTGAAAGGAAGGCATAATCAAGAGGAAGTATTATTGAGCACTTGCACATACAATCGAACACAGGAGTCATTAGTATTCAGAGCACAGATGAACACCCGGCATATTGTACATCCTTAATTAAGCCTCTAATCACCATTCATTATCTCACAATCGAAGATGTAAATACTCATAAAAGTCGGGGATGATTTGCATATTCAGGTTCGAACATACCTAATCACCCATTCCTCTATCGTAAACGCCGCACCTCCTATCATTCCCTCTTCACAAAGCCATCAGCACCCTTGTTCCATCCAATCTTAGGATCCTTATCGCGAGAGTCCAACTTCCAGCGCATACAAATAGTGATAGGAAAAGATGGAAAAAGACCCCACCGCCTGTAATAAAAATCATAAGCATAAATATTACTGAAATATATAGATATGTTAGGTCGTATCTAATCGCCACTCCTGTTCCATCCAATCCCAGGACCCCAATCGCTACGGCCTAACTTTCTATGCATGTAAATATCGATGGGAAAAAAAAGTAACTCGCTCGAAGCCATAAAAAAAAATTCACTAAGCATTTCTCTCCTGTTTCATTTCTTTCATACCACGTTACCCGTCTTACCCAAAGCACCAATCTCTCTACAGTACATCCAGTCACCCATATTTTCTTATCCACTGATCAGTCGATAAACCATAAATACATCCGTTAATCCACCCTGTCCTATCCAATCCCATCCTTTGCAGTCCCCAATTCCACCCATCCAATCAGGCCTTGGACTCTCACGGTACCTAGGGCTGGGTGGCGTTCCCAAGGTGGCCAATCTTGCACCTCGTCCATCTTTGCACCTCCTGCCAACCTACTCTCTCTCTCTCTCTCTCAATTGGTGGAGGGAGTGGTGTGTGGTGGAGATGGGAATAATTGAGAGAGAGAGAGAGAGAGAGAGAGAGAGAGAGAGAGAGAGAGAGAGAGAGAGAGAGACTAACCAGTACTGATCAAGACTGTGGATAAATAGACAGATACAAAGATTGGTAGACAGACAGACAGAAAGATGGTTAGATAGTATGAGATGACTAAAGAAAGGTGTAGATAACGCTACCTGTCTAGTTCACAAATAAATATATCAACAGACAGACTGATAGATAAATAGACAGACCGACAGACTGATAGATGAAAATGACACGTATAAACAGACAAAGAGACAAGATAATAAAAAAATTAAGATACTGAAAAAACAGATAAAAAGTTCGAGAGAGAACGAGATTAACAATGGACAAAAGGTACATTAATTCACAGGCAGATAAAAGTAAATATTAATACTGACAAAACCAGCTAAACACACACACACACACACACACACACACACACACACACACACACACACACACACACACACACACACACACACAATGACTGATAGCGTAAGAAAAAGTCACATCAGATAAGGACTCCAACTCTGACAGATGAAGACAAGCTCGGAATATGCAGGAAAAATAATTAAAATGAAAAACACACCTGGATTTATTTGCCTTCGTCCCCGATAGTCAATCTTTTCTACATATTCTTTTTTCTTTTTTTTTCTTTTTTTCTCTTTTTCATAATCTTTCAACCATCAGTCTGAACGTCACTTGGCATGATTTATGGGTAGCTTGTTATATGGCGAAGGGAAGGGTCTCTGTCTCTGTCTCTCTCTCTCTCTGTCTCTCTCTCTCTCTCTCTCTTTCTCTCTCGTTACTCCTTCCACCTGACACACACACACACACACACACACACACACACACACACACACACACACACACACACACACACACACACCTCTTTCTCCTCTCACCCACGCATCTTCCCTCACCCGGACACACCTCCCCCAGCCACACCTTCCCCCACAAGGCCTATGCGTAAGGAGGTACAGACAAGTGAAAGGTTTCTGGGCATTAACCTATAACCTCTTGTTGAAGTGTGGCTGCGTATATGGCACCGTCTTGACCCCTACTGCTCCTCCCTTGGGTCTCTCTCTGTCTGTCTGTCTGTCTGTCTGTCTGTCTCTCTCTCTCTCTCTCTCTCTCTCTCTCTCTCTCTCTCTCTCTCTCTCTCCAGTTTACACATCTTCCGTCCACCTCATCCTTCTATTCAGCCCTCACCATCTCAAACTCACGGTCATACAGAGCATTAATTTACCCTGCTCTACTGTAGTTCTCCCTTCATCTGTATCATCTTAACTTGGCCCATAATTTCTTCTTTTTTGCAGCCCATTTTGCCTAGCTGGTTGGTTCTATTCTTCGTGCCTAGTATCTTATTCTAACGTTAATCTATTGCTATAACTCAGTATTCAAGATTGACAGATGGGGCAATTTTGGGCCATGTTTAGGTAAAAGGGATTATAATTACTTTTCCGTGTCTCTATTACTTATTTCTATCCGTCTACAAAATTGGCCCTATCAACTCCTATGCCCAGTCCTCATCTTGGGGTATCCTCTTTTCTGCTCATCGAACTCTTTTACCTTGCCTAGCCCTCATCCTGCCCTGACCTCACCCGTACCATACCTTGTCTAGCCCTCTGCCCTGCCAAGTCATTATTCCTTTCTAACCCTTCCTCAACCCAGTCCATCCCTGCCTACCCCAAACCCTGCCCTGCCTACCCTCTTCGTGTACCCAGCCTTATCCTCATCCAGCCCAGTCCATCCTTGCCTACCCTCTTCGTATACCCTACCTTATCCTCACCCTGCCTGAATCTTTCCTCTACCCTGTCCTACCCTACCCAACCCTAATACTGCCCAACCCAGCCCTCACCGGTGGAATGAAGGGCGGAGCTGCATAATGTCCATGTTGTGGAGGGAAAACAGGTGTGGGCGGTAGGGGTAAGGCAGGTAAGATGAGGGAGGGACTGGTGAAACAGGCACAGGCAAAGCAGGTATGGTGAGGAGACAGGGGCGAGGCAGGTAAGGCGCGACAGGGATAGGTCAGACAAGCTCGGGTGAGGCAGGCAGAACGAGGAGGCAAGGGTAAGGGTGGCAGAATTATGAGGCAGGACAGGCAGATGAGGCAAGGATTGGTGGAGCGACAAAAGTTAGGCATTTGAGATCATAAGGAAAGCGAGGTGAGGCTGGGCAGAAAAAAAAACAAGGAAGAGTAATGCAGGATGGAACATAAAAATCCTACATTTTTACCATATAACTCCTTTCTCTCTCTCTCTCTCTCTCTCTCTCTCTCTCTCTCTCTCTCTCTCTCTCTCTCTCTCTCTCTCTCTCTCTCTCTCTCTCTCTCTCTCTCTCTCTCTCTCTCTCTCTCTCCAACCAGGGGAATGGGGGGAATGAGTTATATATCAACGCCCCTCCCAAGAAAGCCTAAGTCCAGTTCTCGAGCCTGGATATCATGAACTCACCCGGGACATACATAATCCACCAACTAAAGTATCTCGCTCCCCTTCCTTTTTTTTTTTTTTTTTTTTTTTAAAGTCATCCAAAATTCCAAACCTCGCCCAAAATTCCAATACCCGCACCCACCAAAATAACAAACTCACTCATCATTCATAAAACCCACCCAAAACCACAAAGACCCAGCCCGCACCACAATCACGCCCAAAATAGCGATCCATCCTACCCCACACCCACGCCCACGCTCAAACCCGCACAAAAACAACAACCCAGCCCGCCCCACACCCTCGCCCACGCCCAAACCAACCCCAAATTAGCGGCCCCGCCCTGCCCCAGACCGTTCCATTCTGCCAATCTGACGCACGAACATCACAATGGGCCCGAATCTCTAAAATTAACGTGCATTTTTTTTTTTTGCTTTCATATCTCAGGTGACTTAAGGCAAAATGTGACAAACTGAAAATGTCTTAAGATCCGTTTCGACATCTCTTACGAAAACATTTCCACGCAGAATTTTCAAGTTTGTTTTGTGAATCTTAGTACAGGACGTTAATTCACAAGCCGAAAAAAAAAAAAAAATCTTACTATAACTAATATTTGTTTTTGCAGGGGGGGGGGGGACAAGGAAGGGAGAAATAAAAAGCTTAAAACGTTTCTTGGTCATGTGGAAAAATAAAAACGAAATATAAGAAGGACCTGCTCATGAGACTTCACCTGTTCACTTCAAGATGCTTCTCATAAGCTAAATAAGTTGTGTTCTTGTAGGCTGAATAAACTGTCTGGGTCTCTTAACAATTAAATATAGTCATGATACTGAACGGGTTAATGAAAAATATTTAAAACCCGTCCAACATGAGGCGTCTCTCATGAACTGACTAAAATCCAATGTCGGCAGCAAGGAAAAAAACAATAGTCATTTTACTGTGTTAACCCATTCAATCCGGTGACACGTTTTTCCCCGATATTTTTTAAGCCAGACGATTTTATTCAGCTTAGGAAACCCCCATTGCTGAAAAGAGTTTAATGAAGGCTATGGTATCTAATTCCTCCAGTTTGCAAGCTGAAAAAAAAATCGTCAGGTAACAGCAACACTAAAATAGCCAAAAACGTCATCATTGTACTAAGAAATATATTATGTCGTTACTGTATTAAAAGAGTTGATCTCATCCCAGGTCTCTCTACTAATCTTGCCCAATTCTGATGATGCCTTGGAATAAAAGGAACGTCGACTGCATTTTCCCTGTTTCTGAATATCGTTGCTGATTTTATGCTCGGCTAATATGCACGCACACGCATACGGGTACACACACAAACTGTCTGTCTGTCTGTCTGCCTTGCCTAAACGGTTTTCACTCCTCTCTCTCTCTCTCTCTCTCTCTCCTAACTTTTTTCTTAAATGCCAATCCATATTCGGGTGTGATGACAACTTATGGTCTTACGTAGTATGACCCTCCGTTTTTCTGGCGTCCTCTTTCGTTGTTTTTATCTGCGTAATATGAGAAAAAAACAAGGTAATAAAAGAAGAGGAGAGCCCAAAGAAGTACTGAGTAAAAAGACAGAGACGATTTAATGGAAAGAAACGTAGTTAGTATTAAAATTTTTAAAGTGACAAACAGATATGAACTGAAAATAATGAAATAAAGAACATAAGAACTAAAGTTAAAACAGATTGAACAGGAAATTAAAAGAAATTGGTAGAACTGAAAAACAAAAACAACCACAATGGAAGAAAACTGTGAAGAAAAAAAAAAAAGAATCGGGGATAAAATGAAAAGAAAAATTACAAAACGAAAACCAAGGGTAGGTCTGGGGAATAATCTGCTCGAGGCATACAGCATGAATCAAGTACGCTCCATTGGCCAAGCGAAAAACGTCACTCGTACTCGTTCTGTGTAAGATTCTGTCCTGTTTTACTGATTCTTGCATTCATTTTTCTTGCTTTGCCTTCCCTTTCCTCCCCTTCCCTGATCTGCTCCGCTCTGCTCTGCCCTGCCTTGCATAACCATTATTATCCTTACCTATTTCTTCTCTGCATTTCCTTATCCTCCTCTGTACTTTGCCGTTCCCAATCAGCCCTTTTTTTACCCTGCCTTACCCTACCCTCCCGTACTGTGTCGTCATATACCCTGCTTCGGCCCTGCCCTGCCTTGCTCTGCCCGAACCTGTCCTGACGTGACCTTCCCTCCCTTACTCTGTCGTTCTGTCATTTCCTCTGCTTTATCCCGCTCTGCTTTGTCCTGCAGTAACTTGTCTAGCCCCTCTATTCCCTGCCCTAACCAGCTCTGCCCCTCTCTTCCTTGTTCTCTCCAGTTCTTCCCTTCAATGTCCCGAAAATCTTCAGCAGATCCATACCATGCACTGCCCTCTTCAACCTTCCCCTTCGCTTCACTCACCTTGCCCTTCCCTCCTAATCTTTCTCTCCCTTTGCCCTTTCCTAAGTTTTCTCTCCCTCTGCCCACTCCTCCTAATCTTTCCCTCCCTCTGCCCTCTGCTAATAATTAATCTTTCCCTCTCTTTGCCATCTCTTCCTCTAATCTTTCACTCCCTTTGCCCTGTCCTCCTAATCCTTCCCTCCCTTCCCCACCTTTTCCTTCAACTCTCCCCCAATCTCCTGTACATTTTCATTACCCTCGACCCAACCAGCTGCAAGAACCACCAACTTCCTGCCTGCCTGTGTGCCTTGGGGTTACTTGCTGCTCAATACAAGAAGGCTCGTGTGTGCGGCTTATTGGCTCAACTTTGCCCTATTATTACCATGTCCCTCCAAGCAGCAAGACGGGGCGGAGGTGACTGGGTTGGCAACGTGAAGTGTTAGAATTTGTGGTGCATTAAAAGACGAGGGGAGCTGTGTGTGTGTGTGTGTGTGTGTGTGTGTGTGTGTGTGTGTGTGTGTGTGTGTGTGTGTGTGTGTGTGTGTGTGTGTGTGTGTGTGTGTGTGTGTGTGTGTGTGTGTGTGTGTGTGTGTGTGTGTGTGTGTGTGTGTGTGTGTGTGTGTGTGTGTGTGTGTGTGTGTGTGTGTGGGGGTGTGTGTGTGTGTGTGTGTGTGTGTGTGTGTGTGTGTGTGTGTGTGTGTGTGTGTGTGTGTGTGTGTGTGTGTGTGTGTGTGTGTGTGTGTGTGTGTGTGTGTGTGTGAATGAGAGGGTGGGTGGATGGGATGGGAGAGAGGTGAGAGTGTTGGTGGACGAGAGACAAGGACGCAAGATGAGATGGGAATAAAGAGGTAGGTGGAAAGGAT
>NC_136998.1:34806151-34846151 GCF_032717465.1 Coenobita brevimanus
TGCCATATAGAACTGTGTGTCATAGAGCTGTGTCATATAGAAATGGGTGTCATATGGAGCTGGGTGTCATCTAGAAGTGGGTGTCATATGGAACTGGGTGTCATACGGAACTGGATGTCATCTTTGCATCAACCTTTTGAATCCAAGGACGTATATTTCTAGTTTGTTCTTGCCCTTTCCCGGCGACTTTGTTCATGTAAAAAAAAAAAAAAATCTGTAAGATCAGGTTAGAAAAAGGTTCCATTGAACCTTACAAAAGCCGATTTCTCATTCTAGCTTAACGAAATCTGTTGAAATAATCAGGATTAAAATCTAATAATAAGATTAAAAATAAATAAAGTACAATCGGGGTCAGAAGCTCGCTAATTATTCGATCACTTTTAATTCTTAGTTTCCTCTCTTGACTAATATTTTGGGAAGCTGTGAGAGGCTTGGATTGCTTCTCTGACTATTGATGACTCTCTTTTATGTGATGCGTCAGCCAAGAAAATGTTAGTGGATGTAATGTGAGCGGCAGACCAACATTTGTCCCTGATTGTAAAGGAGAATATTAATGAGAAATAAGCAGAAATTAAACTGGCAAGAAGGTTGTCAGGGAGCCTCCGAGGACCACCACGAGAATGCGGACTTCTCTCACAGCTTCCCGTATACGTGTCATGCGTCAACTTGCACTCAGTCCATTTGTATTCCTCTGTATCCTTTTGTTGCGGCTGAGTGAGTATTACCCTTAAGAGGCATACAAGATCTCTCTCTCTCTCTCTCTCTCTCTCATGCAAAGTATACATGGGTTATGTATCTATGTATCAGTATGTATATATTCGTAAGCAGTATGTATGTACAGTATATATTTGTAAGTATGTATGATGTGTGTATACATGTAGGTATGCAAGTATGTATGTATGTATGTATAACACATGCATCCCTTACAATGCTTCAGTTTGTGGAGAGAGAGAGAGAGAGAGAGAGAGAGAGAGAGAGAGAGAGAGAGAGAGAGAGAGAGAGAGAGAGAGAGAGACTGGTTGAAGTGTTTTATGGTGGTGGATATTCACACCCATGTTGTAAATCGAAGAGAGAAAACTTTGTATTGCTCTCTCTCTCTCTCTCTCTCTCTCTCTCTCTCTCTCTCTCTCTCTCTCTCTCAATAAACTCACACATTTAAACACACGTAAAAATACATACAATACACAGATATATGCGTTCAGCACTTACATAATTACAAGTACATATATACATACATACACACACACGCATACAAACATGCATGCATTCATACATATATCTATTTTTTTATGTGTCTGACTCTGGGCAAAGGTTTCACAGTCTGCTCCCAAGGCCCAGCTGTCCTCCTACAAACCATACACCTCTGCATATCACCACTTAGTGCTCTACATACAAGAACACAAGAAAACATGAAAAAACACAGGCAACAAAAGAAAGCATGAGAAAAACACAAGCAAACATTCACAAACACACTGATATGCAAGCACACCTACCTACCTACCTACCAGCCTACACACACACACACACACACACACACACACACACACACACACACAAGAAGGATATCGCAAAAACACACACAAAAACACACAGACCTCAATACACCTCGTCCATCTCATGAATTTATATCTCATAGAATTTCCATATTTGTGATTTATGTTTGGTTTGTCTGTGTGGGATGCAGGGAGGTGTGTGTGTGTGTGTGTGTGTGTGTGTGTGTGTGTGTGTGTGTGTGTGTGGTGTTGCTTGGTTTCAAGGCAGCACCTAATAACTAATAATTCCTTTTATCATTATTATTATTATTATTATTATTAAAGTTGTTGTTAACGTTGTTGTTTCTCCTTTTGTGGCACTGTATAATTATTACACCTCTCACACAGCTCTCTACTTCTCAGCTTTTTCTCGGTGTGTGTACTCCACCCACTGTTATTATTTCGCTCACTCATAAACAATTTTCTAGAGCTATTTCTTTTTTACTGCCATTCTCTGTAAATGCTTTATTGGTGGTGGTAAATAACTCCCCCTTTTTGTTTACAGCGATGAATAATTTACAAAGGAGTTCTCGTAGTACAAAATACAAGTGAAAATTACGATAATTTTAAAGAACTGCTTTACTGAGGGACGAATGAAGTAATCTGTCATGTCTTAGTTTTTGTTTCGATAATTTTGTGTGTGTGTGTGTGTGTGTGTGTGTGTGTGTGTGTGTGTGTGTGTGTGTGTGTGTGTGTGTGTGTGTGTGTGTGTGTGTGTGTGTGTGTGTGTGTGTGTGTGTGTGAGACCTACTTATCTATTTCCCTGTTACTACTTCAGCCTTAACACATTTCTCTATCTCTCTCTCTCTCTCTCTCTCTCTCTCTCATTTGTATATATACCTGGTACTCCTCCCCCTCCAATTTCCTCCCCTTTCTCCTCTACTCTTTCCCATCATCTCCACACACTTTCATCATACTTTCCTCTCCCTCCCTACCTCACTATTCATCTTTCCCATTCCACTCCATTCCCCCCCTCCCCCTTCGTGTTTCATTCCCATTCCTTCACCCATTCAATCTTTATTTACATCATATTCTTTCTCTGTCTTCCAATTTTTTTACAATTTTTCTAACCCCTCCCTCTCCGCACCCAATTCATCTTTCTCTCCTATTTTCCCTTTTATCTCCATTTTCATATTCTTCTCCCATCCCCCTTTCTCATTCCTCTCTACACCTCCTTCACATTTCATTCTCTTCTCCCTCCCCTCTTTGGCCTCTATCGTCAGCTACCTCCCCCATCTCCTTTCCCAATCTTCTCTACACCCCTTTCAGCTTTCCTATCTCTCCCCCCCACCCTTTACCTCCATCATCATCTTTCTCTCCATCTTTCTCTCCTCTCCATCACACCGAGGGAGATGAAGAATGCTACCAAGGGTCTTATATGGAGATGTGATGGAAGACTTCTCTCTCTCTCTCTCTCTCTCTCTCTCTCTCTCTCTCTCTCTCTCTCTCTCTCTCTCTCTCTAACTTCAACTCGTTCTTATTCATTTGCATCTGACTCCCACGCGTTCCTTGATCTCTCACAATTTCTCTCTCTCTCTCTCTCTCTCTCTCTCTCTCTCGACCACAAGGTACCACTCAGTTTTATGACGACTGACACATCCAGCAAATGATCGCTTGCCTCTCTCTCTCTCTCTCTCTCTCTCTCTCTCTCTCTCTCTCTCTCTCGTAGCGTCCACTGATGGGAGCCCAGAATATGCAATTTACAAGCTTTTTTTTTTTTTTGGTTCCCTGAGAGTGTAAAAGGTAGTGGTGACCATTTGCCTTCGTGTGCCTGTAGTCATAAAACTAAGAGAGAGAGAGAGAGAGAGAGAATGATGATGATGGTGGTGATAATGATAGTGGCATCAATTCTGCTAACCTATTTTTGGTGAATAACAGACAATCATTACATACGCCTGAGAGTATTAAAGTTCAAAAGGCAAAATAAATCGCAGGGAAAAAGTTGTAACGAAATTTAAAAGAACGAAAATACCGCCGAGTTTGTTTACCTTTCAAACCCGTCTGCAGATAACAAGAAATAAAATACAGGTATACAGCTTAATTGAAGATGCTAAGGAAATCTCTCAGGCCGACGACAGTACGATCTTGAAAAGGTTATGGTGATTGGTGAGGCAAACTAAATCGCTCTAGAAAAGGAGTTACGAAATCTCCCCTCCCCTCCAACAGGAATACGATTTTGGGGTGTCCTCTGTCAATATCCTGGGTCGATTTTATTTTTTTATCCTCGCTCTATAATTTTTTGTTTTTATCCTCGGTTCATTCATTTTTAAAGATCCTTGGACCATAATTTTTTTTCTTTCTTCGTCTTCAGTCCACCCTTTTCTTCATCCTCGGTCCATTCTTTTATTTTACCATCTTAGATCCGCCCTTTCTTCATCCATCCTCTCGGCATTCACCCCCATCCGTCAATTCATTCCACCCCATCCCTCACCGTACTCCGATATAGCTTCTTATTTCCATACAACAGCAGCATCAATTCGTCTTCTTCCCTCTCCACTACCTCATCTCTCTATCTACTTCCTCATGCATCATTATTTCCATTTGCCAACACCAATCTATCTTCCTCCCCTTCTTGGCATCCTTCTTCCCTCCACCCCCCTTCCCCATTTACATCCATCCACTTCTTGGTCTGTTATTTCCATCTGATAAAATGTTGTGTTTCTTGTTCTAGCTCATCTCTCTCTCTCTCTCTCTCTCTCTCTCTCGTTTATCATCCATCCATCCATCCTCCTTTCATCTTTCATTCCCCCTACTGGCAAACGCTCTCCTCTCTCTCTCTCTCTCTCTCTCTCTCTCTCTCTCTCTCTCTCTCAGCACCCCTCGGACGGGACCTCGCCTTCTGCATGTATATTAGGAATTAGAAAGTCATATTAGAGTTCGAAGTGTGCTACCCTTCACACCCTCCTGGGGAAGGTTCGGGGGAGGGGAGGGGAGGGGAGGGGAGGGGAGGGGAGGAGGAAGGGATAGGAGGGAGGACAAAAAAGGGATGGAGAATTGGAGGGGGGGAGGGGAAGCAAGAGAATGGGTGATGACGGGTCAAGCAATAGGACAGGGAAAGAGAGAGGGATGGGAGGGGAGGAGAATGTAAGGGGAGGGACTGGGAAAATGAGGTGGGAGTTAAGAGATGGAGGGAGGGCGAGGAAACTACGAGGTGAGGGAAAGAAGAACGGAAGAGAAACGGGAGAGGAGCATGGGTGGGAAAAGAAGAGAAGAATGGGAGGGAACAGGGAGAGAAGAATTGGAGGGGAAAAAAAAGGAGAAGAATGGGAGAGAAAAGGGAGAGACGAATGGGAATCAAGAGGGAGAACAGACTGGAATTAAGAGGGGCAGAGGCAGTGATGTGAGAGTGGAGAGTGACGGGGCATCAAGAGGGAAGAGAATAAACAATGGAAGGAGGAAAGAAGGGGAAGGGAAAATGGAAGAGGGAGAGAGAATGTATATGCGGGGAAGAAAGGGAAGGTACAGTAGAATGGATGGGGAAGGCAACTGAAGAAAAATTTTAGAGATACTAGTATGAAGGAGAGGGGGAGGTGGGAAGGAGACCAGGTGACAAAAGTACATATAAAAGACATATGTATTCGTAGTCTGCAATTAGACAGGGGGAGAGAGAGAGAGAGAGAGAGAGAGAGAGAGAGAGAGAGAGAGAGAGAGAGAGAGAGAGAGATAACATCAGACACTTTATGTACATTTTGATCCGTAGAGTCAAGTTAAGACTCCGCATCACACCTTAGTAGCATCCCCCTCTGAATATATATGACAAATTTCTAGCCAAGGGATCCGGTGTTGCGTAAGGCCATGGGATCGGATTAGCTATGCATCGCGAAGGAGTCACTGAAGGAAGGTGGGAAGAAGCGTATAAGGGAAGGCTTCTCCACTAAGCTGTATAAAATCGTCCTTTCCTAGCAAAATACATAAGGGAAAGGTGCTCTGCCAATAAGTGTGTGTGTCATCTAAGTTTTCTATTACATTTTCCCGTAATTAAGGTTTCTCCACTATGCTGTATAAAATCGTCCTTTACTAGCAAAATACATAAGGGAAAGGTGCTCTTGTCAATATGTGTAAGTCACCCAAGCTTTCTATTTTCCTGCGACTTAAAGCATCGTATAGTCTGCAGAAAGAGAATCAAAATAAATACTCAAAGCCAGACTTCTCCCCTAAGCTGAGTAAAATCGTCCGGTTTTAAAGCTAAAGGCACTGAAAATCTCCAATATATGTCTCCTTCGCTGGCTTCTAAATTTAATAACGATTTTTAACATCTTGTAAGAGTGTATGGAGGGGATCTGAATTAATGTTCGGAGGTAGATTTCTCCCATAAGCTCCACAAAATTGCCCAGTGATTTATATAAGCTATGGTACTATCGTTCATTTACTTTAAACTGGTCCAAATCTTTGTCCTTTTGCGGCTTACTTCATATAACTCAGTGACAAAAAAAAAAAGAAAGAAAAAAAAAAAAACTATAATGCTTCACTACATATTGTCTCTACCACTTCTTCGTGACAGGCATCATATTCTGAAGTTAATATACCGTTACAACTCAGCCTTCAAGATGGAGGGATGGCAATTTTAGGCCAAGGTAAAGTGAACAGAGTATAGAGTCCATGCTGGCCTCTAAATTCCTCCGCGATTTAAAGCATCACGAAGCTGGTCTCATCCACAGTGAATAAAATCGTCTGGTAGTGTAAAAAATAAACTTAAAAAAACTGAAAAAAAGGTAAGAGTATCAGACTATGTTTACAGAAAAATCCCTCAACTTCGAGAGGTCTCACATATACCCGCCGAAAAATGAGTGTCTGTAACAAAAATATTCTGGCAGTGACTTCTTCGAACTAACGGCAACATTATTATATTTAGGCTGACACCACACGATTTTGTTCAGCTGAGAGGTAATACAGCAGTCGAAGGGTTAAAAAAAAAAATATCTCCAGTAATCCTCTCGTTCTCAATATCGAATGATTTATTGTATCTGATTGATAGCCTAGTAATAAAAAAGTTAAACGCTGTCCCATTCCTCTCTCTCTCTCTCTCTCTCTCTCTCTCTCTCTCTCTCTCTCTCTCTCTCTCTCTCTCTCTCTCTCTCTCTCACACACACACACAGTTCAGAATATATATCCCTATCTGTTAACCTCTTACGCCCATTTACTCTTTGCTCTCCAAGGTAATAAAATGGCTTTTACACCTAATCTTAATTCCCTATAAAACAGATCACACACCTACTTGTTTGGTTTAACTGTGCAGCAAAAAATAAATAAATATCTTCTCTCAGGGTTTGGTAAATAAATCGCTTAAACTTTTTGGCTGTGTAGAATTTCGGACCTGAATAAAATAGCCGCAGAAGTTGGAATATAAAGTGAAATTTGTTATTCTTGGGCCAACATATAAATCGTGATAGTTTTAAGCATTTATTGGTTCCTTAAGTTCTCTTCACCTTAACAAAATCATCCGGTTTAAGCAAAAATAAAATGTAAACTAAGTGTAAAATAAACGTAAACTCAATGTAAAGTAAATGTAAACTAAATATAAACTCAATGTAAACTTGGCAAAATGTTAAAGTCGGACCGTTCCAAAACACACTTCAGCAGGGATAGGACTGTCGTTAGTTGATCAATAAAAAATAATCACAACACAAAGTCTAACCAGAAGACACGTACATTAGTTGATACAGGACCTTCGTTACTTTTCGCCAGTTGAAAGCCTATGGAATAAAAAAAAAATTGAACGCCTATTAAAGAAACACTATCCTTCCACTATCCTGTTAACTTCATCTTTCTTCTCACTCCCTCCACTTCTCATCTTTATTTCCCTTTTGTATATCTTCTACCCTCTCCATATGGCTGTCATTTTCTTATTGTACATCCTATACGACCCCAGTTTTTAAGGTGGGAAGTAGGATTGCAAGGACGACAACGACAACAACGACGGAGAGATAACGATACAAATAATCACAGGACAAAATAAAGAAGGCAGAAAAATAATGTGAATAATCTCAAGGCAAAATTAAGGACGCAGTAAAAAAAAATCAAACCGCCTTGAGCCAAACCCAATAAATAGCCACTCCCTCTGAAGGTGTTGATGTCTGCTCCACTTCCCTTAACAGATCCAGGCCTCAAGGCACTAAATAACCCAGACCAACCCATCATCCAACTACGCTATCAATCTCAACTCTGGAACGGTAAGTAACATGCCCCCACTCACCTGCCAAACCCGCCATTATTCACCACTTTCAACCTCATTCATCGTCGCCAGTCTTCAATCACCACCACTTTTTCACCTATCAACACGCCCTCGTCCATCAAGGGCGTCTCAAGTTACTCGTCCAACGCTCAGTTACCCATCCCACTCTAAATAACACCACGTCCCACCTTCCTCCTATCGCACCCAATTCATCCATCCCATCACCTTCAAGTTCATTCCCTATTTCAGCTTCACACTCACTGGCTCACTTCGTCCACGTTCAGTCACCCATCCCACTCTCATTCACCCTTTCCCATCAGCTTCCTATCACACCTCTCATAGATTCCATCCACTTCTAATTTACCTTCTTATATTTCACACTTACTAACTCAATTCACTTTCTGTCATCCATTCCATTCTCATTCATCCAACTAAGTTTTCTATGTCTATTCTCTCTTCTACCAAAATGCACCCACTTCCTATTTGCGTGTATACTCAGGACATTAATTCTGCCTCAGTAACTCATTTCGTCTTATTACACTCTCACTCAGCCATCCCGGCCCTACACATCCATCTCATTTTCATTTACCTTGTCCTACCTTCTTCCTATACCACACCAAATTCATCCAACCAAACCCCAAACCCGCCAAAGATTATTCATATCCCAGTCAGTTTTACGCTATGCCCTCCACCTTACCCTATTACCTCAGATCAACATCTCAGTAATAAGAATTCGCCTCATCCTAAACCAGTAAATCGCATCAGAACCTAACCACGTAAAAGGTATCATGATATATCCAAAAACTGCTCAAACGTACTGTAACAGAAACAAAGCTAGAGCCACTTGTTTTCGCATCATCCCACTATCAGGTACAAGGTGGTAGAAAGGACATAAATATTAGGGATCGGAAGGGGATGCAGAAGCAGTTATATGTAAAGGGACTGTTTCGTGTGGGTGCTTGGCATGGGTCTTTCATGGTGAGGAACGAGAAATAAATGTTGTAAATGAGCTGAGGAAAGACAGTAATTGCCAAGGGTGCGAAGGAAGCACGCTAACACAAGATGGTAATGCTCTTCAAGGTGTGCTGAAAAGGTAAGGTCATATGGAGAAAATGGTTGATAAGAGCTTGGCAGTGAGGATATATATTCCCGTAGTGGAGCTACTGAAAGGTAAAGAAGGCCAAGAAGAAAGCACAAGGACGACGTGTGAGAGGCCTTGAATTACAGAGGGGGAGATGCGTGTTCGGAACAGGAAGAGGGCAAATTGGAAAGAAGAGACCCTGAGTAGAGAGATTCAAAAGAGATGAAGTG
Source organism: Coenobita brevimanus (assembly GCF_032717465.1). NCBI lineage: Eukaryota > Metazoa > Arthropoda > Malacostraca > Decapoda > Coenobitidae > Coenobita > Coenobita brevimanus. Next base: position 34,815,167 of record NC_136998.1, read on the forward strand.
ATCAAGGTGAACTGTACAGTAAACAGCAGAACCTAACTGTGAAAACTTAAGTGTGCATCTGAGCAGTAGATGATATGTAAATAAATATGAGTATGGGGGCATACATCTTGCTGCTACCGATACTACTATGCATAAGCGAGTACCAGCGACAGTAATGTTCATATATAAAAGCCACTCCCATGAGGCCTGCATTCCACACCCTCCTTAAAAGAAGCAGAACATGACCTGATAAAATTCCTACTAGGCCGGCACCCACCTCACCCAGACTCCCAGCCCACCCAGACAGGCCGTCAGTGAAGCACATGTTACTACCCAATAACTCCCAGATAATCTCCTAATGTCCAACGAGAGAGTGGCTTTCAAATTATCTTAGGAATTGGTCTACTTGTTAAAGGAGAATGAGACTGATAGCTTCTGATGTCTGAGTTGGTAAGAAAAGTGTCCGGTTCTAACACGCACGCCCGTTTGTGTGTGTGTGTGTGTGTGTGTGTGTGTGTGTGTGTGTGTGTGTGTGTGTGTGTGTGTGTGTGTGTGTGTGTGTGTGTGTGTGTGTGTGTGTGTGTGTGTGTGTGTGTGTGTGTGTGTGTGTGTGTGTGTGTAATATAAGTAAAAAATGTCATTCTCTAAATCCATCCATCCAATCCTACGTTGCCTCATGAGAAGCGTAGAAGCCCAGGGCTAGGCAGTTGGTCCTAACATTTAAGATGAGAGCGACCAACCTCAATCATCCTTGAGTGGCATTACGTGAGCAATAAACCCCAATCACCCCTTGGATATAACCCTTCAACGGCTCAATCTGACTGGAGCAAAATAATTACCTACTAAACCACCAGGCGCCAAAATTTGGTTATATGGTTACCACCCAGCGTAGTAATTGGTTTCCTGGTGTACAGGAAACCATTTGACTTGTCACTCAGTGTAGAGTCACCCACAGGCAGAAGGAAGAGGAAAGAATGAAGGAATGAAAGACAGAAGAGGGAGTGTAAAGACACCCGCAGGCAATGAAGGAAAGAAAGACAGAAGAAGATGGAAGGAAAGAAGGATGGAGGAGAGGACAGGGCAGACACCCGATAGCAGCACTACACTGAGTGAGTGGATGGTGAGCGCCCCCACCTACCACATTAAAATATCAATTAAAATATGTGGTACGAATAACGGTTCGACAATCTTTCTGATCATAAGGTCACAAAAAAGAAAATATCAACCTATCTATCTATCTACCTACCTGTCTATCGGTCAATCTCTATGTATCTATCTACAAATTACACGTGATTCATAGATATGCTGGTAATCACATGGAAAAAAAAATATTATAAGCACTTTTTCTCTGCGGATACCAGCTTTATGTATCTCTCTATCTAAATATCTATCAATACACACAAACACACACACACACACACACGCACACGCACACACACACACACACACACGTTCTCACACGGCTTACAACAGTACACGAGTGACCCCAGACTCCACTTAGCTTGGCACACAATAACAACAGATCAAGGAAGGAGATAAACACGACCCACCGCCAACTTAGGGTCGTTTGGGGTCTCCTTCACCTCGTCCAGGAACACAAATCCAGAACTACGAGCCAGCCTGGAAATCCTCTACCTGCTTCCAGTCCCACTGACGAATAAGGGGCTGAGCTGGAAGGTTTACGGGCGCCTCCAGGATCCGAATGTCTGGAACTACTGAACATCAACTTGCCGAAATGGAGAGAAAATTATCAGTGTTTGCCTTGCCCGCTTAAATAAACTCTCTCTCTCTCTCTCTCTCTCTCTCTCTCTCTCTCTCTCTCTCTCTCTCACACAAAAAATATAGAAACGAAAAATACAAAAAAGTAGAAAATAAATAATAAAACAACGAAATGTAATAAAAGAATCATGAAAATAAGACAAAACAATTTAGTGACGAAAAGACTCAAGTAAAGACTCAAGTAAACTGAAAAAATAAAACATGAACAGAAAAAAATAAAAGATCATACAAAGAACGAGAATAAGAACAAAAAAAAAAAAGTGTCGTTTTCCCCTGTGTCTTTTTATAACCTAAAATTTATATCAGCTAAGAAGTTATACAGCTTACAATTTTGGTCAACACTTAAATCCCAAATTTCTGCATCACCGAATTTATGTAAGCCCAAGGTTTATATAACAAAGATTTTATAAAGGCCCAGGGTTTTTTTATCGTAACATTTCTATATACCCAGAATTTATATATACACAATGCCTATGTATCACAGAATTTATATACATACACAATGTTTAAATATCAGAGATTATATGTATGCGATGTTTATATATCACAGAATTTACATATATACACAATGTTTATATATCACAGAATTAATATAGCTGAAAGGATCTGCCTCTGTACACACTAGCTTTACTCCTCCCGCTGCTGTCTTTCCCCAAACTTAATTAGTCGGCAGTAACCCTAGAATTACCGAGGGGAGCTTTGTATTAATATCAGGATGGACATGACGGAGTGGATGGTTGACTGGTTGTGCTAGTGATCAGGAAGGAGAGGAGGGAGGAAAGGAGTGGGGGAGAGGAAGACAGAGACAGGAGGAAAAACTGAGAGGAAGTAGTGGGAGAGGGAATGAGAAGAGGGATGGAGAGTGGAAGAGGAAGTGAGAGTGGCAGTGGGAGGGACAGACATACTGTATACGAAAACAGTGACAAAATGGGATATACAGAAAAAACTGGAGAGAGAGAGAGAGAGAGAGAGAGAGAGAGAGAGAGAGAGAGAGAGAGAGAGAGAGAGAACTTGGAATTACCACGCCTAACGATACTTACTACTACTGAAGGGGGAAATTATTTTAGACCACTGGGTACTAGAAGGCAGGATCATTAAGTACACTGAAAGGTAAGACACCCCCACCTTAAAGAAAGATATACAAGCAGGTGCAGTAAAACCTAAGGCCACACTATATTGACCATTATGTAAATTTCGAGTCGGCTGAGGAAGGAAACCCAGAATTAGTGGAAAGAACATTTGTATAGGGAACGCATTTTTTGCCTTTGCTGTTTTACTTACTTTGCGCGTGACCGACTCTGGACATAGACTGCACAGCCCGTTCTCGAGGCCCTGGAGTTCTAAGCGCTACGAAATGCACATCACACCCTCCTATGTCACCACTTAGGCATTAGGCTAATACCTTTGAACTTGGCAAAATCCAGAATTAAGCGGACAGGGACGAACAACTAAGGTATGTATCAACAGCCTCAAAATAATAAAATAAAGAACTAAAATAAAACTGAAGACAAGGCGCTAGCTCACTTGCAAAACGTGTCAAATGCAGAAAACATACTAACTGAAAAGGGGAGACTACTGTTGTGCTGCTAACCCCGGTCGTCTGACCGAGCAGATCAGATCCGTTGACCAATGGTAAGCAACCGGCCCTATGACACCTTCCTATAAATTTTCGACAACATTTCTGCCGTCTGCGTCTTAGTGCGGCTTGTACTGTGCACTGCTCCATTGTGTGAGTTACTTTAGGTGGGCCTATTCCTGTAAAACATATGCGGTGGTAGGAAGCATATGTAACAAGTCATATGCACAAACAACGTGATAGGAGAGAAGCATTAGCGAGCCTACGCATGAGACACTAGGGACACTGATAACGCGTCATATGAAGATATAAAATGACAGGGATAACGTACTATTTATGGTTCACTCACAGTGTCACTGACTGAAAACATCAACAGAGAGGAGGTGCTAAGAGTCTACTAGGTGTCATATGAAAAAAGAAACTGGGGAGAAAGAGTGCTACAGACCCTATTACTATGTCGTAAAAATAAATTGATAGGGAAAGAGGTGTCAGGGAATCTCCTTGGCCCACGAGTACAAATCCAATATCCTACAACCCGAGGTGAGGTAGTTATAATAGTAGTTATAGCCCCAAGTCCAACTGAAAAGTGAACTCAGTGGTTGTAGTCCACCACCTTCCTTTTGGGGGAGAGGAAGAGGAGTGAGGGGCGTCTGTATAACCAGGCAGTGGATTCGCATGGTTGTATCGGTGCCACCACAGGAAGGCGTCTCTCTCCAGCACCGCAAGGTACGACGGAGCAGGAACTCGTGGCTCGTCAGTATAGCAGAAAGATCATCAGATTCCAGTCAAGAGATGATCAGATTCCCGTCACATCACTCATCTAGGATCGACTTAAGAGAGAGATAACTTGCAAACTCTTACTAACCGAGCAAACATGTATCAGAAAACATAAAGACTACGTGGAGCCTAATACGGAAAGGCTGTGACTGGGAAAGTTGGTTGCAGAACGAAAAAAAAAAATGAGTGAAAGGGACTGATGAGAGAAAAGAACCTGCCTGGAATTAATCACTGAGGAAAGACCAAAGTAGAAGGACCTGATGCGGAAACGGGAAAAAAAAGTAAACAAAAAACGACAAATGAATAAAGAAAAATGTATATAACCGGAAAGGAAAATGGCTGTCTGAAACCCGGATGAAAGGATTGATGAGAAAGTACAACCCTATTTGAGAGGCTGAGGAACTAGCAGGAAAAAAAAAAAAAAAAAAAAAAAAGCTGAGACGAACATTATTTCATCTTAAGGAGGAAGAGGCACTGACAATAAAATAGCTGGAAAAAAAAAATAAATAAACACTAAGAAGAAAGAAAAATATACCCATAAAGCGATGTGACTGGAAAGGACTGGGTTACACAAATAAATAAATAAAGCTAAAAGGAATAAAGAAGTGGAAATAGTCATGAGGAACGAAGCACTGACATAAACTTTAAAAAAAATCGTAAGTAAATAAAGAAAGTTGCCAATATAGAAATGTGATGAGATATAGAATAGAAGAACGAAACGGGAAGGAATAGGGGTAAAAAAAATTGGGAAAGAAAAACTAATGGGAACAGAGACTCATAAGAAAGAGAAAGAGAGGAGGAACCCACAAACAGGAGAGGGAGAGAAATAATGATATGAAGGAGGATGGAATCGCACCACTGAGAAAAAAATAATGTCAGTAAGATTATTAAAAAAAAAAAGTAGAGCCATAAATACATGAAGCATTGCGAATGGAAGAAAGTGGAATGGAAGAAGTGGAACTGGAAGGAATAAAAAACCGAAAGAACATTAATGTGCATTACAGGAGTTTATACACACACACACACACACACACACACACACACACACACACACACACACACACACACATATATATATATATATAATGTGGAGGCAAACAAATATATAGCAGGGACGAAATAAACAAAAAACCTGGAACAGAGAGTGTCACACCATGAAGGAAAAGAAATACTGTAGTAAAGAAACGCCGATAGGAACATGGATGAAAAATTAAAAAAAATGGAAGGAAATATACAGGAATGTAAGGAAGGTAATGGAAATGCAGAGATGATAATGGAAAAGGAAAGAAGGAACGGGAATAAAAAAACAAAGTGAAGGAACACAAATCAAGACGCCACTGATAAATTTCACCAAAATAAAATATGCCAGGCAAAACGGGGAGAAAACATAAATTAATGTGATTGAGAGGGACAAGACAGGAGGAAATACGAGTAGAACACGAAGAATCGCATCAGAGTGGAACAGACATGAGAAAGGAACACCAATATGGGAAAACAACTGAGGTAAAATTAACAAATGGAATTAAACATAAAGCAATGTAAAAATCGGGAATAGCGATGGAAAATTAAAACGGCAGGAGAGAATACCACTATGAAGAGATATATAAGAAAAAACATTAACAGGACCATAATAAAAAAAAATGAAAAACAAAACTACAAGCACAGTATAATGTGCCTGGACGGGTGAAAGAAAAAAAAATAACAGGATGAATTAATGATATGAGAGAATGTGAATGAAGTAGAAAGTCACTGGGCAGTCTCTCTCTCTCTCTCTCTCTCTCTCTCTCTCTCTCTCTCTCTCTCTCTCTCAAAATATTCGATAAATATTTGGCACAATAAAACAAGGCAGCATCCTGACCCTAATTCCTCCTCCCCCCCTCTCTCTCTATCCCACACACACCCAATATCACAATTCAGCTTCCCAATGAGGCGAGAACGGCAATCAATCTCTAATTATGGGCAATTAAAGAGCAAATACGTACAATCTCGCTCATCGTAATTTTCACTGGGGTTACAAAGGGCGACTCAAATAAAAATAATGAAGAGAAGAAATTATAGACGTGTAAAATATATCGTTCAGTGGCTCTAAGATGAGTTGGGGAGAGGGGAGAGGAAGGGAGTGGGGAGGGGAGTGATGCTCATGGAAGAGAGAAGAGAGGGAAGTGAAGGAAGAGGAGAGGGAGAGAGGCTGGTAGGGCAGAGAAGGGCGGGGGGACAATGTTGAAAGGGGAATGGAGGCAGGTTGAGGGGAGAGAAAGGAGGTGAGAGGACAGGAGAAAGGCTGGCAGAGGGGAGGAAAGGGAAGTTGGGGAAAAGTGGAGAGGAGTGGAAAGGGATGCTCGCCAGAAAAGTGATGGAAGGAAAGCTGTAGGGAGAGGGGAGGAATTAAGAGGACAGAGAGGCGGGTAAAGAAGGGGAGGGAAGAGAAGAAAGGAAAAGATAGTGGAGGACAATGGATGGAAGTTGGAGGAAGAAGGGAGGAAGAAGGAAGGCTGAGGGTGGGAAAAGGGAGGAAAAAGAAAGAAGGCTGGGGGAGAGGAAAAGGGAGGGAAACTGGTAGAGGGGAGAAAGGCAGGGGGGGAGTGGACGGCGGAGAGGGATGAGGGGAGAGGAGGGATGCTGGCTAGGAGCAGTGAGCCTGAGGTAAATGTAGGCTGACACTTTTTTTTCTTTTTACTTCTGTAGTGGTGGTATCCCCTCTCTCTCTCTCTCTCTCTGAACTTTCATCTCCAAATCTGTGCCAAGTCAAGACACTCATTTAGTCTATCCTAGTGCTCAGTTTGAAGACGACACCTTCATTCGCATCAAGGACGGTAAAAATAAATGCATCACCCCATCATGGCTATTAAATTTGATAACCCAGATAAACTTGAGTAAAACCAGGTAGATAAGTCAGGTATTTATCTCTCACCAAACATATTCCTCAAACGATAAAAGCACATAAAAAACATAATAACACTGATTCACATAAACAAGAATATAAAGTCGGAAAGCGAAATAAACCAATGCATACCCACAAATATCGACTAGCATCAAGGTACTTAAAATTCTTATGATCAGACGCTGCGTATAAATGTGGCACTCCCTTCCCTGAGGCCAGACAGTTCTTGGAAGCGTCGAGCACCTTCACATATCACCGCTACAGCTTGAACCACTGGAGATGTCTCATTTAGGACTGGTGTCAGGGTATTACAATGGGTATCTTTATGACATTGGTGAATCATGTAAAAAATCTGCAAAGTGTTCCCTGCCCTTTCCCAGTATGGATTTCACCTACGTAAGGACACACACACAAACCTCTCTCTCTCTCTCTCTGCAAGGAAGCACACTCACACACTCCCTCAGGCCATACACGGTGAGATGGAAACAGCCCTTCTCTCCCTCACGACATACATGCTCCCTATGCCTACACCTGCCTAATGACTGTGTGTGTGTGTGGTGTGTGTGTGTGTGTGTGTGTGTGTGTGTGTGTGTGTGTGTGTGTGTGTGTGTGTGTGTGTGTGTGTGTGTGTGTGTGTGTGTGTGTGTGTGTGTGTGTGTGTGTGTGTGTGTGTGTGTGTGTGTGTGTGAGAGAGAGAGAGAGAGAGAGAGAGAGAGAAAATATTTCAAAGTAAAGGTACAACTTTTGCATCTATCATTACTACTTAAACTAATTTAAATAAGAGTATATTTAAGACAAAAATTCTGTCTTATCTCACTGCCAGATGTTGATTTTCGTTGCGGGTAGGCATTCCCCCCCTTCCTCTCTCTCTCTCTCTCTCTCTCTCTCTCTGACACACACACACACACACAAACACACACACACACACACACACACACACACACACACACACACACACACCTCACGCCCACCGAAGGGTCAAGCACGCACGGAGAGAGAAGAGAGAAAAAAGAAAGAGAAAAAGAGTGAAAAAGAGAGGGAGAGAGACTGGTTGCCAACTTACACCACGCTCACTCAGAAACAAGAGGCTAGATGTTTACGGACGTCTCTCTCTCTCTCTCTCTCTCTCTCTCTCTCTCTCTCTCTCTCTCTCTCTCTCTCTCTCCCTCAATTATGTCTACTTAATATATCATTGAAATTAGTTGATTGCCTTCTCTCTCTCTCTCTCTCTCTCTCTCTCTCTCTCTCTCTCTCTCTCTCTCTCTCCTCTCTCTCTCAATTTTTGCTTAATCTTCAAAACTCCAGGTTCTATATCATCCTAATTATAGATGAACAAGACCGGGTTTAATTTAATCAGAAAATTTTCCACCAAAATTTTGCAAACACTGAAAAATAGAGCGATTAATTATAGATGAAAAAGGAGGTATCATGGGCAGGGTGCTTATAATGCCTTTTAATAGTAGGTGTTTTGGTAGGGAGTTTTTTCTATTAATTTTTTTTGTTTAACTTGTGCTTTCCTTTATATAATTCCGGTTCTTTCCCACCCTAGTTTTTGGTTTTATTATTATTATTATTATTATTATTATTATTATTATTATGACTACTAGAACGACGACGACGACAATGCTGCCGTTGCTGCTGCTGATGACGGTAAAGGCGAAATGGATTTTTTCTGAACACAAATTACGCGACGAAATATAGTCTAAAACCACACACACACACACACACACACACACACACACACACACACACACACACACACACGAATTAACTGGAGGGAGGATAGCTACTGAACAAGTCCTGAGTAGCGAAAAAAAAAAGAAAAAAGAAAAATGAAGACGGCTTTTCAAAATCTCTTTACCATTCGCTTTATTGGCCACGTACTTAAAAGGTAATGAGTACCTGATCGCTAACCGGGGGAAAAAAAAAAAAAAGCAGCATAGATTAGTAGCTCAAAAGAAAAGTACAGCGATGAGTGGCTGAAAAAGGGAAAGCAAAAATTATTATTATTTGCCTGGTTCGTTTAGCAGTTTGATGGAGAGATGGCCACGAAGAAGACCTGTATTTACACAGTATCTTAGCCGATTTCACGTTACACAAATCTCCATATCAAGTGCGTAATAAATTGTCCTGTTTATCGTATCTCTCCACTTTAGTATTCACCTAACTTTAATTGCAAAGTATTTGGTAGCAGTAATGGTGAAAATAAAACTATGATCCTGCAATCTTTAACATAAACTTGAGTTCAAAAGAGTTTCACTACGGCCCAAGGAAAACTAAGATATAGGGAAATTTTTCATTAAAGGATCTTAGTCAATCTAGACAATGAACACGTCTCTCTAGCAATGAATTATTATCAGCAGTAATTTTTTTAGCTTGTCTTTATTTTCCACTTTAATATTCACTCTGGATGTGAAGTACGTGGTAGCTGTGTGAGTGAAAATAAAATAATCCCTACCACTCTAGTTCGCTGTGAAATGTTTGACTGGTGTATTAGTAAAAAGGAAAGGGTATTGAATTATTCACTCTAAGTTACTTGTGAAGAGTTTGGTATCTGTATACAAAGATAAAAACATAAATACGAAATCTTGTCAGCAAAGAAACTCCATCACTACCGAGACGCATTATTTTTATTATTATTCATGCTCTTAGCGGACGATTTTAATGAGATATGGAATGATGTCAAATAAAGACGTGGTAATTGGGAGCATTATCTAACCCTTCTTGTTAAAAGTCTATCAAAAGCTAAATAAATCGTCTGGAGATAGCAAGATGGAAGAGGTTGAAGAAATCTGGTCCCTAAGGAACAGGTGCTTGACTACTGACAGCCTCCACCTGACTCACCTTCACCTGTCTTCATATATTTCACTCATTTCTCCCCAACAGCACGAACGGACATAAATAACTCAATCTTAAATGGTCTTATCCTTTGTTTATACTGCTAATTTTTTCTGTTATCTTATTCTCCACAATGTTATTCCCGGATGATTTATTCCTATCTACTCATTTCACACCAAGAACAAGAATGAACATAAATAATGCTCATAAGGCCTAACATTTGCTTATACTCATCACCATCACCACCTAACCACCTTCACCACCACCATTACCATCCTCTTCCTCTTCTTCCTTCCCCTCCTCCTCCTCCTCCTCATCATCATCATCATCATCATCATCATCATCATCATCATCATCATCACCGTCCTCTTTTTCCATCTCCCATCATCATCATCATCATCATCATCACGACCATCCTCTTCCTCCTCATCATCACCGTCCTTCTCTTCCACCTCCCACCCAACCAAGAGGCTCGTGACAACAACAACAGGGTCATCGTATCTCCAGCTGCTAACAATTCTGACACCTCAACCACCGCAATTCCTCATCACTACAAAGAAAATATCCCTCCCAGCGCCACGGAAAAGACTCCAAGGCCACAGAAAGCTACATAGAGATCCAGCGGGCTTTTCTCATATGTGTCCAAGATTTTTTTTTTTTTTTCCATCCAGGGAAGAAGGAACCCAAGGCTAGAAGTCCGCAAATTGTGCCCTCAAAGAAAAAATAAAAACAAGATAACACAGAGCCACAGTCAAGATCCGTTCATTTCAAAATGCCGTCGTAGGTCCATATTCTCGTCGATCAAGGATGCTCCCTTACACCTCTTCCTAAGCAATTTGTTTTGCTTTTTACACCTTGCCGTCCTCTTCTGTGTTACTTAAATCACCTTAATATCACCATCCTCAGCATTAATAATGTACAAAACGATATTAGCCAGCTCATCTAAAAATAAATCGGCAAGTAAGAGGTGTTAGGGAGCTTCCTTAACCGCCGAGAATACGAACTGTAGTGTCTTGGTACAGTTATGGACAAAAATTCGTCTACCATTCTACTCTGCCTACTTCACGTTTTGAGTATTTTTCCCTCCCTTTCTGGCTCACCATATACCGAGACAAGAAGCAATATTCACCTACTATACTACACTTACTCTAACTTGGCCCAGATTTTCGTCCTTCGGTAGCGTTTTTCACAAAACTGTAGTGGCAGAAAACGACAACAGACCGGCTTTACATCCCCTACATAGCACTTCTTCGTGACTAGCATCATATTCTAGTGTTAATCTATAGTTACAAGTCAGCATTCAAGATGGAGAGATGATAATTTTAGGCCAGGTCAGAGTAAAACAGGTGTAGTCTATCGCGTCTACTGGGTATGTCTTAATTTTCTTCCTGACGCAGCGCATCAACGAGAACCATATATGGGCTGAGAAACATGCCAAGCCTCTTTCAGCTACGGAATATCAACCAGCAGAGGAAAGCAATAAGCAGTAGTGAGGTTGTAGGAAGCTTAAAACACGGCAATTAATCACCGAAAAATTTTCTGCCTACACGAAAGGCAAGTTTAAGCACTAGCACACATTCTTTTCTTCAACCCTTTCACTTCAATGACGTCTTTTATACGTTTGTTCTTGCTCCCCTCAGACGATTTTTTTCAGCTTATGAGAGATGCTTCAACATTAAATAGGTTTCAATCATCTTTCTTCAACTCCTTCACTACCAGATGCCTTTTCCTAAACTGAATTAACGTGTCAGGCGGTGAAAAGTACAAATTAATTCTCTTACTACTTGACGTCTTTTTTTTTTCTTTTGTTCTACGTTCAGACGATTTTATTCAAGTTAATAGAGGCCTCCTGTACTGATCATGCTCTCAACATTCTCTTTTAATTCATTCCCTTAAGCTGGATATAATTAATCTCTAGGCAGGAAGAATACATTATACATACATTAAAGTACTTGATTCAACGGTTTCAGGGTCCATCGGTTAACGCCCTTGGTGTGGTTGATGTGATGGTGTGGTGTGGTGTGGTGTGGTGTTGAAGGGCGTTGTGGTGTAGTGTGAGAAGGTGGTGGTGTGTGGTGTGGGAGGGAGATGTTGTGTGGTATGATGTGGTGTGCGAGGGTATTGTAGTGTAGTGTGGTGTGGGAGGATCATGTCGTGTGGTGCGGTGTGGTGTGGAGTACGAGGATCATGTTGTGTGGTGTGGTGTGGCGTGGTGTGGAAGGATGAGTGTAGTTGGCATGGTGCTGTGTGGTGTGGGAGGATAAGTGTATTCAGTGCATTTCGTATGGTGTACTGTGGTCTGGAAAACTAAGTGTACTTGGTATGGTGGGGTATGGCTTCCCAAAAATCTCTAATTATTAACAGGACTAAAGTACTTAGTTCCGAAAATCATTAGCGAGACATAGACAAACAGGGCCGGTCCTAGTGATGTTCCTGCTTCTAAGAGGCTATCATCGCACTGAAGGGGCTACTGGCGAAATAATGTGACCTCTGATATATCTACCGAACATAAAAAAATTAATGGGAACTGGGAAATGAATTATAAATCAACGTTAGGCTGCATATTAATGGAGATTTCATAATCATTTATTTCTATCATGCCTCACGCTTAAACAATTCACTAGGAGCGATCACTATTAACCCTTCTGTCTAAGGCCGTTTTTCTTTCGCTGCATAAAATCGTCTAGCATTAATCATAATAAATTCAAAAAGACATTCTCAGGTTGAAAATATAGACGGTGACGCCGACGACGATGACGATGACGATGATGTGGACAGACAAGATACACAAATTCTTAAGGGTACGTGTGTCAAAGCCACTCCTCATAGGATGCAGCAAAACAGAATGACGAGGAAGGAGGGGCACAGAGGAAGAATTATTTGGCGAGGAAGTGAATTACGGAAGGAACGGATTTCAAGGATTAATTCAGTATGCGAGGGAAATTTTCTGTGGGCAGGGGGACAGTCACAAACACACAGACGATACTAACAACCAAAGCAACCCAACACTACCCCAGAATACACCACGCAGGGTCGGCCAACAGACAGATATGATATAAACTGACCCCAACCCACGACTATGATGCCCAAGGAGCATAAAACTGACTGCGCTGGCGGGGTCTCAAAACTTGCGAGGGTGTGTAAATATCAGAGGTGACTTGAACAAGCAATCCGGCAGGCCCAGACTTTGCATGATAAACAGGGCGATCAAAAGGGGTTTGTTATGACTCTTTACTGCCGTTGTCCTCATTAACAACACCGTTACCGTGGGGAGTGACTATATATATAAAACATCTTCTGATTTCGCATGAGGTGCTTGTAATATATTCCACTTTACAGTATATTTACAGAACCAACAATACAACTACTACTACCTCTACTACTACCATATTACTATTATTTTTGCTACTACAAATAACTACAACCGATTTTTCCTCCTGATAACTCTAATTAAAGTACCGGCAAAAAATACATATATATTATGAAGATACACAGTGGCACAGACAGTTGGATAGGGATTAATGGATAGCATAATATGGGAAACAGCACCAAGCATAAGGCCTCAATTAGCCTACCCGACTCAACATGCTTCCAACCCACACATTTTTTTTAAGCACCTGACTCTGGACATGAACTAGCAAGCCTGTTCCCGATGTCCAATTGTCCGCCCTCTTCAAACTAGGAGCTGATCACTAGCCCACCTATCACATACCAAAAGAAGCCTCATCCCTAGCAGCCCTCGCCTGTCATCTGGGACTTGGGCACTAATATCCACCATATCTAGTGTGGTTACGCTGTGGATAACGCATTCAGATCTGCGTTATGGTATTCGTGAAACAGGTGGTGAAAGAGACTGCTAGCACATCTACCACTGTTGTTACTTCTGAAAACCATCAAACAAATACCACATCTCTAACAACATGAATGGCAGGTATTTTTGTGGGTTTAGGAGGGTCCCCGGCATCATCTTATTGGTTATCTGCAAAAGGAACGCTAACTCTTAAGATGATGAGAAGTCGCTCCGAAGATGAATAGATGCGTCAGGAACAAAAATGAATTACTTGAATCTTTTCGTCGCCAGAGGGTTAATAATCTTTTGTATGCCTTTTATGCAAACTATAGCAAAATTAATGATTACGTGAATAACATACTGGAAAATTATAAGATATACTAAGCAAAATATAACCCAAGAGAATATAACTCATACATCTGTTCTCTATGCTACAGTTTTGTGGTTGGCTATATGTGTAAAAATTGATGTGGTATGAATCTTCCTCCACCACACTATAGAATACCATAAATACTACTACCATTCCTACCACAACTACGACTACTACCACCTCGATTGCTACCACAACTACGACTACTACCACCTCGATTGCTACCACAACTACGACTACTACCACCTCGATTTTCCACCACACCTACCACTACTACCACCTCGATTCCTACCACAATTTACGTCACATCTCCGACTATATTTACCACCACCACCATAATTAAAACCAACTCCACTAACCCTACTAGAACTACCACAACAATTATCACCATCCCTATCACAACTACCACACTTTAAAAAGCTAAAATAACAATCACTTCCATTTCCACCACAACTACCAAAACTACCACCCCCCAACCAATAATATCTTGTCCAACACTCCGACCACAACTGCCACCATCATTTCTGCCACAACTACCACCACCATTTCGACCACACCACAGTCTTAACTACCACCACATCTACTACAACTACCACCGCATAAACCACAACTACCATCACATCTACCACAACTACCACCACACCTACCACAACCACGGGAACAAGGTTCACACCCATCCCACGCGAGCATGACTTGCCATTTTAATGACCCTTTAACTAAATATGCAACTATCAACCTTATGTCCAGAGTAAATTAAGGGTGGTTTTTGCTTACGTTTAATTAGCATACCTGAGAGAGAGAGAGAGAGAGAGAGAGAGAGAGAGAGAGAGAGAGAGAGAGAGAGAGAGAGACAGAGATAATGTAGGTGAGCATCCTAATTAGCTGCCTGGACTTAATTAGTAGTACTTCTTTCACGGTTTCTAATTATATCTGAATATTTATGGCAATATTTTTTGATCATCTTTTAGGTCTACATTAAGGAGAAACCATAAAAGGTGTCAAAGAGAAAATTACACATATATTTTTACGCTACTACTATAATTACAACCATCAACACTACCCTAATACAAATACCTTCACACCACTACCGTAACTACCATCATCAACACAACCGACACTACCATAAGTACCAGACTGCATATATTTTCACACCACTACCATAACCCCATCATAAACACTACTGACACTACCATAAGTATCAAACTACCATGATCACTCAGAACATGGCTATCACCATTACTATTATAACTACCAAATTCATAATCGCCACAACTTAATCCCATTCAAGACTTACAGGCTGCACAAGTAAACACCACCATCACCACCACCACCACCACCATCATCATCATCATCATCATCATCATCATCATCATCATCATCATCATCATCGTCATGATCACTGCTACCACCATCACCACCACCATTTTCAATACCATCACTACCCCCACCATCACCACCATCATTATCATCATCATTAACACCACCACCATTAACATCACCACCACCACCACCACCACCATAACCTTAATTTTCAATATCATAAAGTGGTAATATCCACAAAAAGACACGGGAAAATTATATGGCAGGAGAATCATCCACAAAGTTACAACCAAAATGAGCCATATATCAATTCATTCACCAGTAAACCCTTCCATGTACAGTCGTGGACAAAATTACAGATCACCCTGAACGGTAAACAGTGAGAGAGTGAACAGTAAATTTCAGAACCGTCAGGAAATCTTCGAAGACCAACACATTTTTTTAGGAGTATTACGTAGGTGTTTCATAAATGTTCGATAAAAAGGAACGAAATCAGCAAAAACGAATATACAAAATGAAATAAAATCCTAATCTATTAAACCCTGCGAACAATTTATCTATTTTATTCTGACTAATAAGAGACAATTTTACGCCTCACTGGGAAACGATAAAAGGTCTGAAGGTTAAAGAGGTCAAATTTTATACATTAATATCAATATCTATCTTAATATCAATTAAAAAAAAAAATGAAATAAACAAAAACAGAGGCCTTTAATCTCTCTCTCTCTCTCTCTCTAATACTCACCCACCTCGCCTCCATTCCGGCTCAGGTGAAGATTCATTCCCTTACCTGTAAAGAGAATGAGCAATGAGTCGAAAGCGTAAAGTTATCAATGTGTATATTTTATCTGAGAGAGAGAGAGAGAGAGAGAGAGAGAGAGAATCCAAGAATGTGAGAAAACTGCAAAAGCTTAGAGCACACAACACAAATATGTGAAAATTATGAGAGAGATAGTCCCCACAAGATCTAATAAATGAGAATTTTTATGAACTTCTTAAGAAAAATAAGTTCATAAATAAAAAGGAATGATGAGAAATAATCAGAATGCAGATTATGATTAGAAGAAGGCTTTCAATGTGGAATAAGTTAGAGTGAGTGAGGGGGAGAATGCAGAAGAGAGAAAGTGAGAGAAATGAGACAGCAACATTTGTGGCAATTAGAGAGGAAGGGAGAAAGCAAATACAGAGGGTAAACAGGTACACAGAGGAGCAGCAAACACTCAACACGACAGCCAAAAATCATCATCATCATCATCATTCCTAACACCAATTCCAAACTATTTTAATTGGGAAACTGTGATGATAGTGGTGGCGGCGAAAAGGATTTATGACTGTCATCTTATCGAAATCATCATCATCATCAATCCTAACCCCATTTCCAAACTATTTTACACGGGAACTGTGATGATAGTGGTGGTGGTGGTGATGCTGATTTATGGCTGTCATCATGAGTGTGTGTAACTATATATATATATATATATATATATATATATATATATATATATATATATATATATATATATATATACACACGAAAAGAACATTATAAAAAACATCCAACAAGAAGTATGCCACGGAAATGAAGGATGTACAGAACTGCAAGAAAATTATGAAAATCATTTATAAAAGCAACAACTTAAATATGTAAACTCTGTTAAACAAACTGAAAGAAAATTATTAAAAATGATTTATAAAAACAACAACTTAAATATATAAGCTCTGTTAACCAATTCGAGTAAATACATGAAATATATAAGCAAACTGAAGACACAGGCGAAAATTACATAACAAAAATTGGTGATAAAAATGAGTTATGAAAACGATTGTATTGAAAAAATAAAAAATACTGAATCAAATGAGGGTTGTGAAAAAGATTATTCTGAAAAAAAAAAAAAAAAAAAAAAAAAAACTGAATCAACTGAAACTGCACAATCAACTGACGCCTAAGATGATATATTAATAAAAAAGACATTTTGAAACGAATGAAGCAATAAAAACGATAAAAACTACAGAAATGAAATATGGGAACAGAAGTACATTAACTATATTTTTATATAAATAATGTTGATGACTCCGGAGTTATAAAAGGCATGATATAAAAATACGAAAAAAATAAGAAGGAAATAATAAATATAACAAGACAGAAGTAATTAACGATAAATAAAAAGCTCCAGAAACGGCAAGGATTCTCTTAAACGTCCCCTCGTTTATCATACAAGAACATATCGTTTTACTTTATATCGGTGTACATTGTTCACATCTGACCTTCATTTCCGCGGGGGGGAATTCCCATTTTTGAGAATTTCATGTGTCATTTTCTTAAACCCTATCGATCACTACTGGAAAAAAAATAAAACTTTCGGACCTAATCATAGTATCAATCGGAATCAACTTTTTCATCATTTGTACCTGGCCAGGGAATCCTTTAGATAATAATAATAATAATAATAATAATAATAATAATAATAATAATAATAAGACAGTAAAATAAAGCAGCGAAAACTACACCCTTCGGACCTAACCTTGGCATCCTACAGACCCTACCTCTGTATCCTTCGAACCCAACCTTGACAAATCTTTATCATCGTAAATTCATAGCAGAAAAAAAGGGGAAAAGAATGCTGAAATGCAGCTGAATGTGCACCAGAGGTAAAAATTGCAGAAAATTAACTCTGTCGAAAACAACAGGATATAATAACGAACCTTGGACAAAGAATCAAGTAAAATAGTGATCAAACAAAAGCTTGCATGCCTAGTATGTTATTTACTTCATTTCTGCCACCTTCAGACAATTATCTTCTGCTGAACTGTGATGAATCTTTTAATTTTTTTCTTGCAACTTCCAGACGATTTTATTCAAGTCGGGAAAGACCTCGTAGACAAGGGATCAATGAAGGCTACAGTTCACTCCTCCAGTTCGAAAAGTGCTATCCTGAACAAAATCGCCTGGTGGAAGAAATACGAGAATATAGTGAATAATACGTCACTGAAGTTTTTTTTTTTTTTTTTTTATGCAAGGAAGAAGGAACCTAAAGCCAGAAGCCAGCAAGATTGTTTCATCCCAGAAAAAACAAAAACAATTTAACAAAGAGGTAACAGGAGTGAAGAGGCTGAGAGAATTTTTTAAGTGGATGAGTTATATATAATCTTCCTTAATTAGACCCTGTACTAAGAGAGGTATCCCAGTTCACGAATAAAACTAAGAGAAAGAAGAAAAATATATAAAACGTCGTCACTGCACTGAAGCAAGCGGAAAAAGGTAATAAAATAATAAAAGACGGCATACAATAAGGAGTTCAACTAAAGATAGAGGATAAAGGTGAAAAACAGGCGAAAACGATGACAACACTGAAGAACAGACAATAAAAATTATGAAGTTGAGGAAACAAAAGACAAAAGATAGTAAAGTTAAAGAAACAAGCCATTAACACACACACACACACATACACACACACACAGAGTGTGTGTGTGTGTGTGTGTGTGTGTGTGTGTGTGTGTGTGTGTGTGTGTGTGTGTGTTTAAAACTTGTTAAGCTCCCTTTTCCCCTGTCTCCCCTCCTCTCCCCTTCTCCTTCCCCCAGATTCCCTCTCTCCCCTCCACACCCCTATCCATGCACCCCCCGTTTCTTTCACTCCTACCTCTCCTCCCGTCCCTCCTCTTCCCTTGCCCGTCCTTCCCTGTCCTTCTCCCTTTCTGTCCCTCCTCCCGTCTCTCCATCCATCCTCTCTCTTACTGTCCCCCCATCCCAAGCCGCTCCGAGTCATCCTCCCCCAGGTCTCTCACAACTCTCTAGCCATCTAACTTGCCCAAACTTACGACTAATGCTTCAACTCTGAATGTTCTGCTGGCTTTTCCTTTCCTGTGTGGCTGAGGGAGGGGGTCAGGGGGGAGGGGAGGGGAGGGGAGGGAAAGGGAGGGGAGGGGAGGGGAAGGGAGACAGAGAGGTGGAGAGGGGAGGGGAGGAGATAGGAGGGAGA
Organism: Coenobita brevimanus; assembly: GCF_032717465.1. NCBI lineage: Eukaryota > Metazoa > Arthropoda > Malacostraca > Decapoda > Coenobitidae > Coenobita > Coenobita brevimanus. The sequence goes on from NC_136998.1 coordinate 34,834,454, forward strand.
GGTGACATATAAGGAAGGGGTAGATGGGGATAAATAAGAGAGGAGAGGAGAAGGGAAAAACAGGGGCAGAGGGAAGGCAATAGAGGATAAATGAGAAGGAATGATGCAATGTGACAAATAATCGTTCCGAAGTGGTTTCCTGTAGCCCCTTCATAACTAAAGGTCTCCTCTCGCATCTAGAAAATCATCCTTTACTAGCAAAAATAAAATAAAGACATCCTGCACTTGAGAAACTAATACCCAAGTGTGTGTTAATGTTAAATAAAGATATGCAGGTTGGTACATTATACTGGAAGGTAGACTGACATGTAGAAAGTAAGGAGGCTACTGAATGTTGGAAATAGGCTCCTTTGCAGTGGACAGGTAAGATGAGGGTAGATATAGAGGTAAGTGAACTCGTAAGCTGACAGTCAAGCAGGTAGGTAGACAGGTAAGTAGGCAGATACGTAGGTAGGTGAAGCAGGTGGGTAGGTACTGGTGGGTAAGTAGATAAAAACATAGATGGCTATTTGATAAGGTTGGTAGGTGTGTAGGTAGGTACGTAGGTGAGTGGGTAGGTAGTATGATCTTGAATTTGGCTCTATATTGTATTTTGTTTTTCTCTTGGAGGGAACTGTTACTGTGGGCTCATGGCCTTTGGTTCCTTCTTCCTCGCATAAAAAAAAAAAAAAGTTGGCAAGGCGATAAAGCAAATCGGTAGCTAGGTAACCAATCTGATAAAGTAGATAGTAGGCAGGTAGACATGCAGGTTGATCGATAAGTAGGCAGAAACTTGTACTGCTAGTCAATAAAGCAAAGAGACAGACAGGTACGTGCGGCAGTAGGTGGGCAGGTAGAAGACTAGTCGATAAAGCATTTAGATTGATAGATACGTGGGAAGGTAGGCAAGCAGGAAGGTAGTAAGTGGGAATGTAAGTAGATGTCTTGTCGATAAAGATGCTAGATAAGTAGTAGGCAGGTAGGTAAGCAGACAGGTAGGCTAATAGGTAGTAATTTAGTTAGTTAATAAAGCAACCAAGTAGGTAGGTAGGTAAATAGGTAAGAACTTAAAAGGCTGGTCGATAAAGTAACTAAGTGGAAGTGAGAAAAGCAAGTCAGGTGAGGAGAAAGTGGATGTGGCGGGTGATTGACGTGCCGTGTGGATTGTAGTGTTGAAGGCAGAGTGGACGAGTGGATGAACGAATGAGTAACTTGATATGCGTGTGGCTGAATGAGTGGATGGATGAATGAGTAGGTGGGGGGTGGATGTGTGGATGAATGAGTAAAAGAGTGAGTGAGTAGGGGAGTGGAAGGTGGGTGTCTGGATGAGTGGATGAATAAGTGAGTGCATATGTGGATGGCTGCGATTGGGAAAGTGGACATGTGGATGAGTGGATGAATCTATAAGTGAGTGACTGTGGGTTGGTGGATGAGGGAGGGAATTACGGGAAGGGACAACAGATAACCTGAGTAGATGAAAGAGTTACTGAACGCATGAGGGGGGTGGGGTGTTGGGACGAGTGGATGGACAGGTGGGTGAGTGAATGAACAGGTGGATGAATGGATGAACAGGTGGATGAATGACGGTTTATGTGGGTGAGCTGGAAGATGGACCTGGTTGTCTGGGAGGACTCAGAAAGACAAAATGGGTAACCTAAAATGAAATCCTAACTCACTAAGCCCCAGTAAGTTTAAAGTAAGAGGTGGATGAGGCTGGATGAGGCACTGGATGAAGGGCTGAATGAGTGAGCGAGTAGGGAGATGATTAGGGAGATGAGTGAGAGCGTATATGGATGATCACATGGGTAGGTGGATAACTGGATGTATAAGTGGATGATTAGGCAAATAAGTGGATGAGTATAAGGCATGAGTAGGTGGAGGAGAAGGTGGATGAATAGTGGGATGTACATGTGGATGATTAGGCATGAGTGGATGAGTGGGTGGATGAGAAGACTAATGAATGGCTGGGTGACTGAATGAGTATGTGGATGACTAAGTAGATGAGTGCATAAGTAACCGGATGAATGGATGAATAGTTGGATGAATAGCAGAATGAATGGATGGACTGCATGATCAGATGAATGGATGAGTAGGCAGATAAACAACTGGATATATGAGTGAAAAAATACCTTGCCTGATGAACGAGTCTGTGGATGATTGAGACGGTAGGGTATATGAATAAGCTAGTGGATGAGTAAGTGGATAAGCAAGTGGATAAATGAGTGGATAAGTAAAATGGACCCAGAAATTATCAAGTAAAATGGACCCAAAAATTATCAGGAGTTCAGATATTTTACCCCCACATCAACTAACAGAGAGGTCAAGTGTCAAATTACCTTGATCAGTGGCCAATTAAAAACATAAAGCCTCCACCTGTCTTTACCTTAACAAACCAGGCAATTAATAACGGAACAAACAGGTATTCTTAAGTCCTACACACGACACCTGCCCACACCTGGTCCTTGAGTACCAGCGCGAATTTGAACTCCTTCAATAGTACTATGATTTTTTTTTTTTCACTATTTTTTGGACTCTGTTTTTGAAATCCCCAAAGGTTTTTATCCATTAAATTATACTTAGCTTTGAAAAACTATATCTTTTCCTTACCTATCCATGTCACTTACTAAATCTTAATATTCTCCTATATATATATTTTTAATATCGATATATCTTGGATTAAATAGAATGCTAAAAGGTTAATTACATGCGAAAAATAATTTGGTATGAAAAGGGGAGGTGTCGAGAAGTCTCCTAAGACAAGAAATTACTCACACACACACACACACACACACACACACACACACACACACAAACTTCCACTCTTTCAAAAGCCAACCCTTTTAATCTGCCAACATACCTTCATTCTACTACCAACTCTCCATGCTCACATCCCCACTTCCCCCTTTCTTCCTCTGCCAACACCTGCCCTCCCCCATTCCCTCGTATGCCAACATCTACCCGAGTAATTACAACAAGGGTCAAAATGTACTCTAAGCTCTTGCATCATACACTTGCTCTGGATTTCACTGGGGCTGTACGGATGGGTGGGTGGGTATGTATGTATGTATGTATGTATGTAGGTAGGTAGGTAGGTAGGTAGGTAGGTGGGTGGGCTGATATGTAGGTGGGTGGGTTGATAGGAGGAAGTCATATAAGAATGTAGGTAGGTTTGGAGACTGAGGAGTTGGTAATCAGGTAGGTATGTACAAACGAGGGAAGGGAGGTGGGATGGTAAAAGGAGAAAAGAGGAAGATATGATGACGAAAACAAAGACGAAGGATAAAAGACGAGGAAGATGAAAATGAAAAAGACAGATGAAAAAGTGATGACGATCAAACTGGCGAAAACGAAATTGGAGAAGCAAATGACGAAACTGAATGAAAAAAGTGACCATAATGAAGGTGGAAAAAGTTACCATAATGAAGGTGAAAAAGGACAAAAGAAAAGTAGAACCTGTATGAAGCGATTACAACGACGAATATGAGACAAAACAAAATAATAAAAGACAGCGTAAACAAAGAAGACGTATCAGAATATAAGACGTAAATAACATGAAAATGAAACTTAAGATGATGAAACGGAAGAATGCGTTGAAAAAAGGACGAAAAAATATGTACATTAAAAAATACACATAAATGAAGAATGAGATGACGAGTTAGAGAGGGAAAACACATATATGAAAGTGGGAAGGACGAGGAAGTGACCTAAATTTTGACGACAGCGAAGACGTTAGATGGCAAAGGCGAAAGAAATTGAATGGAAAGAAGCTGATAATAAAAATAAAATTCACGAGTTAATGATGAGGGGTAAGAAAAGGACGAAAACAGAGGAAAACGAAGGTAAATAAGAAAAGACCAAAATAAAGACGAAAAGGAAGAGCAAGAAAAGGTAACTGAAGAAGGCGAAGAAGAAGAGAAAAAGAATAAGAGAGAAACAGGCCGTGTGAAGCAAACATGCCTTGATTGAGAGGAAATCCGAGAATGGGCTCCGAATTACTGAGATCGTGCCCTGCTGAACCCCCCACCCCCAACTCATTGCCCCCTCCCTCACGATCCCCGCCTTTCATTCCCCCATTTCCTCGTACACTCCATCCCCCTTGCTCTCCCCACTCCCCCGTGCCTATCCTCTCTTCATTTCCCTCACCTAATCCCCTTACCCTACCCCTCCTTTCCCTCCTTCCTACCATCTCCCTCACAGCCTCCCACGCATCATTCATCCATTTTCCTTCCCCCTCCCATCTCCCCCATACCCCACTCAACCCACCTATACTCTCTCCCACCTTCCTTCTCTCATTCACCCCCTCCTCCCTCCATTTTCTTGTTCACCCCCTCCCACCTTCCATCTCTCATTTAGCCCCTCCCCCCGCCTCCCTCTTCTCATTTACCCCTCCCCCCTTTTTATCCCCCCTCCCCCCACTCACGCCCTCAATCCTGCTCCCACGCCCATCAAGTTCAGCCTAAAATTTGGTCTGTCGGGGTTGTCCGTCACTGAGATTTGGTGAAGGAGCTGGGAGGGCAAAGGGGAATATGGAGGAGTACACAGGAAATACAGATAACGGGAGGTAAATAGGTAGGGAGGGAGGATGGGAAGGAGGGAGGATGGAAAAAAGGTGGATGGGAAGGACGGAGGATGAGAGGGGGTTATATAGGTAGGGAGAGAGGATGGGAAGAGAGGGAGAGAGTATGGGAAAGAGGGAGGTGGGTAAGTACTGTACAAAGAGGTTGGGAAGCAGATATTCTGAAAGGCAGGGGGCGGATTCTGAAAGGTGTCTGGGTTACGAGAAAATCTGCGAGAACTTTTCCGATGTGCATACGAGGTTTTGATAAGTGGTATTCTGGAGAGTGTTGTACGACAATCTTAAGACCAACACCAGGTTGCGCCAGGGCAAGTGTTGGCCAATCAAGGAGCGGAAGGTTTCTCTATTTAAACCTGAGTAACCAATCACAGTACACCGGAATATGACGTCATAGTGGTAGCAGACGATGTTTCCACACCGCCAGTCATAATTTCCAAGACAGTATTGAAGCAGTGGAAGACCACCAAAATATTATGTATAGAAGGGCAGTGAACTTCTCTGAAGAAGAAATAAGTGCACTGATTCATTATTTTTCGACATTGTGTCAGTGTCATGTAGGCTATCACCATATTTTAGATGAGTTTCTTCTTAACAGTGGCTTGTTTAATCGAATTTTTGTGAACATTGTATCAATAGGCTATAATCTGTTTGTAGTAAAGGCAATATTGGCCGACAATGCTAGTTTTACCACATACGTCGAAGTAGTACTTGCTCCGTTATGGTATTCTGGCATCGTCTACGACGGTCTGCTGCCACTTATACTTATTATTTTTTGAAAAATCGCAACAGTTGTATGCACTTAAGGATTAATTGATGCATGATTTAATTCTCAGGATTTGAGGGATGTTTGAGCTACAACATTTGTAAAAATAGGAGAGTCATAAGGCTTACGATGTACTTAGGGCTGCCCCTCATATGGCGCAACTCTACGAGGAGAACTGACAACGCAGCATAGGGTTTGCGCTCGTTTTCTAAGGCTCCAGAATATGCACTTAAGTGAAAAGTTGCTCTTACGCCCAAAGATGGTGGATTTGCGAGGATTTTTGAGCTTTCAGAATCCGCCCCCAGGTCGGTAGGTTAGCAGGTATGTTGGTAGGTAAGTTGGTATACTGGTTGTAGGTAGGTATGTTGGTAGGTAGGCAGACAAGTAGGTGAGTTGGTAGGTAGGTGGAACGAGAGGCAAGAAGGTGGGTAGGGAAAAGAAGAAATGGAGGAAGAAAAATACAAAAACGCAAACAATGATGGAAATGAAGAGGAAGGTGAAACTGAAAGAAGAGTATGGTCCATATTCTCGCCAGGTAAGGAAGCTTGTTAACCCCTTCTCCTAAGCGATTTACCTTATTAGATGTTACTATATTCTTCTGAGTTTCTTAAAGTATTCTCGTCGGGCTACCTAACCTACCTACCTACCTAACCCCTTTTCCTAAGCGATTTATGCTCGTTATTATACTTTATTATACTCTTCTGTGTTCTTTAAATCATTACGCCATACTCTCCATAATTAAGGTAAAAAAGGATATTAACCAGTTTAATCTAAAAATAAATCGCTGAGGAAAAGAGGCTAGGGAGCTTCCTTAGCCGACAAGAACACACGCCTATGATGAATATCTATCCAGTGTGTGAGAGTTATTAAGACAAAGATCCAATTATTTATAGTCTTTCCCCCAGAACATGAAAGATCCGCAACATCGACGACCTGCGCCACCCCATGTTATATCCAGGTCCCTAATTTTACTACTGGACAAACAGGGACAGAGAGAATGCAAGGTTATAAGAACACAGTAAACACATGTAAAAGGTAAATGACTGCTGAAAGGCGGCTGGCGCATAAAAGGAGGTTCCGATTCGAGGGAATAGCCAGATTAAGAAGGCAAAAATAGCGATGTCAAAGGGTTAAAAGCTAATGTAAACTGGAGGCTAAAAATATGAAACCCTGAATATGGAACAGTAAAGAAGTCGTGGCTTGTGTGATTCCCCCCTCCCCTTTACATCCCTCCCCTCCCCTCACACCCCACATTCCACACTCAAACCCCTTTTCACTCCACAACACTTCCCTACACCTCTCCCCTCATTTTTAACCCTCCCCCTTACTTCCACACCAATCCCTCCTGTTCATCCACAACTCTCTCCTCACCCAATCACCCCAAAGTTCCACTCCTCCTCCCCCTCTCTTCATACTAACAACCCTCCCCTAATTCACCTTACCCTCCCTCCCTATTTTCCCTTGCTTCTTCCCCTCACAGACACTCATAGTCACCTCTTCCTTCCCTTCTCGCCTCCCCCTCTCACACCCCACACCCTCCATCTCACACACTCACTCCCATCTTCCCATGCCTCCCTTCCTAACCCATCTTTCCTTTCAATCATTCCTTCCATCCCACTCCCTCTCTTCCATCCCCTCACCCACATCTCTCTTCCTCCAACATTTTTCTATCCTCACCCACATCTCATTCCTCCCTCCTTTTCCCTCTTCTCTTCCACTTATACACCTCTTATCATCCTCCCTCCTTTCCCCTCGCACACCCCACACCCCTCGCACACCACTCACCCACCCTTCTCTCTCGACCTACCCACCTAATGTCCTGGAATAATACCACCTGGGAGCGACGCTGAGGCCAGAAAAAAAAAAAAACTCACTTTATATTCAGTTAGGGCCACTTCCACTGTCAGGATTTTGGCCCAGTCCCCCCTCCCCCGGTCAGTGAAAGGAGGCTCTATGTTCCGTTTTCTATTTGTGTGTGTGTGTGTGTGTGTGTGTGTGTGTGTGTGTGTGTGTGTGTGTGTGTGTGTGTGTGTGTGTGTGTGTGTGTGTGTGTGTGCGTGCGTGTTTATCATGTATTATCTTTTTTTTTTTTTTTTTTATGTGTCCGACTCTGGGCAAAGGCTCAGGGCCTATTTCTTGGGGGCAGTTGCCTATCCCAAGGCCCAGTAGTCCTCCTACACCTCCACATGTCACCACTTCGGCGCTAACACCCACCGTCCATATTGAATACATGCTAGGGCTGTCTCATACAGGACTGGTGTATTGGTATTAGCGGGGGTACTTTTACGACATGTCGGCGGGTCATCTGGTAGATCAGGAAAGTCTGCTTTTAGGAAATTCAAATCCTTAAACTGTTCCCTGCCCCAGCCGAGATTCGATCCTGGGTCCATTAGGACTGCAAGCCGCCTCTCTACCGATTCAGCATCTAGAACCCATCATTTTCGTTTTCATCATCATCATCATCACATGGACCATATTACCAACTACTTTCCACCTATATATATTCATCATCATCATCATCATCATCATCACAATCATCATCGTCATCATCATCATCATCATCACCACGATCATCATCATCATCATTACCGTCTTACCTCTTCTCTTTTGTGTCTGTTGTGTCCCTAAAAAGGATGTGCATTTGAAGTCAACATTTTTACATTCCAAGACCATTTTCTGTGGCCTGATGTTTTTTTATTTCTGTATTTTCAGGTTTTTATGTTTTGTATTTCGGTTTTTGTCCTTCTCTTTTTTCTTGTATTTTACACGATTTTATTGTGCCTAATAAAAAAAAAAAATCGTAATTAAGTAGTTCTCAGTCATGTGTCCCTTTCCAGCTCTCTCTCTCTCTCTCTCTCTCTCTCTCTCTCAAACCTTTCCCGCCTCCTTACCTCACCTATTTGCCTTCTTGTCTCTGCCTTTCTTCTCTCCTTCTTGTTTCACCTACGTCTTTTCTTCGTTTCACCATTTCTTTTACTTTCGCTTTACAATTCTTTTCGTCTTTTCACCTTCGCCCAAACTGATTCCTGATTTTATTTCGGCACAGTCTCTTTTTCCTTATAAAAAATTTTCTTTCTTTTATTTAACTTTCCTCTACATATATCCGTCTTTCGCTTCTCCCCGTCTTCTCTTTTATTTATTTTTTGAGTACGGTTGTATATTTGATTTTTTTTTTTTTACATTCAGTACTCAAGTCTCTCTCTCTCTCTCTCTCTCTCTCTCTCTCTCTCTCTCTCTCTCTCTCTCTCTCTCTCTCTCTTTCTCCACACCTCTCACCATTTTCACTCTACTACCGAGCCTCATCGCCACTTTCCTCAAACCACTCTGGTCAACAACGTTTCCCCTCCTAACAAGACCTCCTAACAAGCACCTAGGCCTATTAGCAAGCAACTAAGCCAATTAACATGCAACTTGGCTAATCAGTATGCTCATAGAGGCCTCTCTCTAATCTCTCGCCTACTTACCACACGAATTAATATGCAAAGGCTTGGGATGAGCTGTGTTTTCTTGAGTAAATGAATTGTCTGATTTTGGCAGGAATGTTTGAGACTCATTATTTCTGCTGTCTGTCTGTCTATCTGTCTGCCTGTCTGTCTGTCTGTCTGTCTCTCTCTCTCTCTCTCTCTCTCTCTCTCTCTCTCTCTATGTATGTATACCGTCTCTTCCAAGGTCTTTGAAAGGTAAAAAAAAAAAAACTGATATTCCCTCTCTCTCTCTCTCTCTCTCTCTCTCTCTCTCTCTCTCTCTCTCTCTATTTATGCCTTCATTTCCAAGGTCTCTGAAAGGTAAAAAGACATGGTATTTTGACGGCTACTTCGAAATCTAGTCTACCTTCAATGTTAGAATATAAATTTGCTCCAAATCTCCAATACTTTTCCCTAATATCTATCCATCCATCCATCCATCGCCAGACGCCATGTATCCCAAACGGGGTGGTCAAGGGTTTAGAGTTAATTGTTTTACAGGGAGGGGCACTAATCCTCCACCAACCCCACTTGACACGTAGGGATGCCAACAGCATCTGGTGTTCCCAGGCGGTCACCCATCCAAGTACTAACCAGACCCAATATCTATCCAAATTCTTAAATAAACTTTCCACTTGCTGGTTTGAACATTTTTCGCCTCTTTATTTTTTATTTTTTGCTCATTTTCTCAGAGTAAAATTATATCCAGCTCTCATCCGTGTTTTGGGGAGTAGTTTGCTTTATCAGGCGTGTAAATGGACATAAGAACTTTACTTACAACAAAATATTTCACAGTTTCTTATCTTTAATTTCTCCCAGACACTCTTCTTGTCACCGGCCACCCAGACCCTCCCTCACTAACAGGTCGAGAGAGAGAGAGAGAGAGAGAGAGAGAGAGAGAGAGAGAGAGAGAATCGCTACTCTTACTACCCATTTACATTCTGATATACGGTTTATGGCTGAAATAACTTAATCACAGCACTACTGGTCCTACTTCATTAATAAAATTATAACTACTGGTACCATCAAATTATTACCACCTTTAGCGAAGACGTTAACGTCATAATTATTCTTAAAAATGCTAATAACTCATAATTACTAGACATAAACACAGACAAATCAACATAATTACCAGACATCAACAGAGACAAATCAACATAATTACCAGACATAAACACGAACAAACCAACATAATTACCAGACAGAAAGACAAATCAACATAATTACCAGACATAAACAGATAAAACACAATTACCAGACATAAACAGACAAAACATAATTACCTGACAAACACAGACAAATCAACATAATTACCAGAAATAAACACGCACGAATCAACATAATTTCCTCACAAACACAGACAAATCAACCTAATTACCAGACAAACACAGACAAATCACCTTCATTCCCAGGCATAAATACACACAAATTAACAAGTCATACAAATACCCACTTAATTAACCTGTCATGATTGAGACAGTCCTAGAGTGTACTCAATATGACGGGATGTATGAAAGCCGAAATGGTGACATGTGAAGGTGTGTAACACGGGGGAAGGCTGCTGGACACACACACACACACACACACACACACACACAGCAAAAAGACACAGACTGACAAACACTGAAGGACACAGATATACATACATACATACAGACAGAGAGAGACAAGAATTCCCAGCTTCCCTAACTCACACACCTGCATAAACACACACGCGCAAACACGCTATAAAATCCTATCCGCCACTCCACGTCGTAAATTAGGCACAGAAAACCCATAAAAGCTAATTACTCTCTCTCTCTCTCTCTCTCTCTCTCTCTCTCTCATGTGAGTGATCAATTTCTTCATCATCATTCCTCTCTCCTAGCAAGTAATCAATTTCATCAATCTATCTTTTTTCTGTTTTTCTCCATCTCGTCTACTCCCCTGCTTTCTCAACTTTCCTCTGGTCTTTTTTTCTATTCCTCTGTCCCTTTCTCTTAATCTCCATTTACTCCCTTTCATTCTCCCTTACCTCTCCTTCTCAGTTCCCTATTCAATCCCACGTTTCCCTCTCATCCATCCTCATTCTATATCCCTCTCTCCTTCATTCATTCCTCTCTCACTCCTTTCCTACCTTACATTAAATTTCTCTTCCCACTTCCCGTCTCATTCGCCGCCTCATTTCACTCTCACCTCTTCTCCCTCTCAGCTCTTTCCTTCATACCCACTCCCTTACCCTTCCCTATCACCCTCCCTTTCTCTTCATCTCCCCTCTTCCCATCCCTCACTTCTCGCCCCCTCCCCCTCTCTTTTTCACAGTTCACCTCTTCGTTCCTCTCTCTCCTCCCCCCTCCCCCCCCTCTCTCTCTCAGAATATTGTCGAAAGTTATGTCTCTGCCTGCCTGTCTTGTAACGTGAAAATTCTCTCTCTCTCTCTCTCTCTCTCTCTCTCTCTCTCTCTCTCTCTCTCTCTCTCTCATCATCCTCGCCTCCCACCGTCACTTTGCATACGAATATCCCCCAGCCCTTCCTCATTCCCCCAAACCCATCCCAAGACCCAAGCACTCTAGTAGATATAAAGATACATTTTCTCTCGTCCACAGGTAAAATGGCGATTGTGTTAAGATGAGTTTGGGGTTTATTGACTTTCTGGAATAGAGGTACATGTTTTGCCTCTAGTTTTTGAAAGGGTGAGTTGGGGTGGTGGTGTAGATGTGTGTGTGTGTGTGTGTGTGTGTGTGTGTGTGTGTGTGTGTGTGTGTGTGTGTGTGTGTGTGTGTGTGTGTGTGTGTGTGTGTGTGTGTGTGTGTGTGTGTGTGAGAGAGAGAGAGAGAGAGAGAGAGAGAGAGGATTTTTTTTTTTTTTTTAGGACCTGCATATAAAAAAACGCCACCCTTTTTGCAACAACTCACTTTCCTTTAGTTTTCAATGTGT